>NW_022316538.1:0-4432 GCF_002776525.5 Piliocolobus tephrosceles
TGACCCTGGGAGTTTGAAGATGAGTGAGACAAGCCCTCCCTGTCTTATGGTCTTGTGGATTTTACTGTCCAGAGGGGAGACAGATGTGGATGGTGAAGGAGGCCCTATCAGAGGTCAGTGCACGTCAGTTTTATTTCTTCAGCACTTGCTGTGTTGAGGCGGTGCCCCGGGCCATGTGCAGAGCATCTGGGGACCCTGTCCATGGCATCCCAGGCACAGCTAGCATCTGCGCCATCTTCATACTTGGCCTGAGTTTTGGGGAAGTACTGAGGATGGCTTCTGCCTTTGCTGGAGACAGTTGGAAGTCAGGGCAGCCCTCCACAAGGAGATGATCACCAGCTGATTCCTCAGGAAAGAGAGGTGGTCCCCACATGGGCAGAGCAGGGCAGCATGCACAGACCTGGGCGTGGGGTCTGCTGGGAGACAGCAAGGGTGAGGTGTGAAGGCAGTTGGAATTTACAGGATACATGATCACTAAGGCGATGCTGGGAAAACATAAAATTGGGACTCTCTGGGGTAAACGTGGACTGAGAGTGACCCTGGGCGTGGGTGTTTTCAGGCTCTGAAGGCAGAGATTTAGGAAATTGGGGCAGAGCTGAGCCCCAGACAAGAATGAAGACTACCCTTGGGATGTTGAATGAGACAGGGGTGGAGACCCAGTGAATGTCCTGGGGTCAGCCCAGCAGGAAGGCAGCAGAGGAGACCAGTGTCCTCAGAGGCCCCGTGGGGCCTGCCTCTCAAAGTGCTGGGATTACAGGCATAAGCCACTGCTCCCTGCCGATACTTTTAAAATTTCTAAGCTACTCTCTCTCACACCCACTCCCGTATTTTTTTTTTTTTAAACCAGGTTTATGGCTATATTTTTTCCAAGGGAACCAAACAGTTACCTGTTTGAAGTACAAATAACACCATGTTTAAAAACCGAAAATGCCAATTTGCATAGAAGTTTCCAAATACCCAGTTGGTTTGAGCCTTGCATTGCAGTGTCACTCCCTGCTCTTAAATTTCTACAGGATGTATAGATAGCGAGGCAGGGACGACTTGTGCATCTTCAGGTTTCAATTCTACTAACTTGGGCTATATTTTCATTTATTATGGTACAGCTGTGGGTGTGGCAAGCAATGCCAGGGTATTTATTTTGAAGCTTGTCCAAGAACAGTTGGGAAGATTTTCACATTTTTAGAATTTTCATAGTAATAGTTATAATTTACAAAGAATTTAAAATTGTGTAGTCATTATTTTGCTTTTTTCTAGATGTGCCCCAAAACAGGGTTGCTAACTACAATTCTACATCACAGGATTCAGAATAGTACCCTTTTGGAGCAGATGCCTGTAATTGAGGAATTCTGCCTAGTCAGTTCACTTTAAGCATGTTTAAAAGGTTTTCTTTATCCTAGTTGGCACCTGTGGCTATAGTTTGTTTTCACTGCTGAGGAATATTCCATGATGGAAACCATCATTCATCTGTTTTTCATATCGGTGGACATTTGGATTATTTGGGGAGGGTGTGTATGTCTATTCAGCTTTCATTTTTTCAGGATTTTTTGTAGAAGATAATGTAACAGTGTAACATCCTCTGTTAGGGAGCCAAGATGAACCCTGATTACAGCCACACAGACTCTCACGTCTTGTTACCAACACACACAACCATTTTCTTAAGTTGAAACACAGTGGCAGAACCTGAAGCCATGTGAACGGGTCCTCCGATCTTACACTTGGAATTCACTTTTTATTACTATGTCTGCTAATTAGGAAGCATATCAATTATACAGAAATCTGAGAATGTAAAATTATACCTTTATAACAGAAAAAACCTTATTTAATACCCCAGAACACATGGGTATGTTTTTCCCTCATGCCCCACCACTGTTTTCTTTGCTTGAAATGGGAAATAACACTTGAATGCGGTTTTCTAGTGACTGTTAGACTGGCATAGTTCTTCAGAGACAGAGGATGTAAAGCACATGGAGAATTTCTGTTTGTGGAATGTGATTTCCCGGTGGCCTCATTAAGGTGCCACCGCCTTCCCCTCTGGCCACCTGCACCATGGGACGTCTGAGGAGGTCCCTGTTTCATCCTCTGGAAATTCTGAAAACGAAGGAGAGGACAGCGTGCAGGGTGTGGTGCATTTGTATTAGTCCTTCCAGCTTTTATTTGGAGTCTCGGCTACCTTGGTGGTTTCTGCCTTTATGTCCCTAGCTCGTGTCTTTGTCCTTGTGTCTAACTCACAGACAGATGGAAAGGGAAATTGTATCCAGCCATCAGCTTGATCTTATTCTCAAGGCTTAAATCGACTGGGTATTTGGAGACTTCTGTGCAAATAGGCATTTTTGGTTTTTAAACAAGGTGTCTTATTTGTACTTCAGATGGGTAACTGGCTCTCTTGGAAAAAATATAAGCATAAAGCTGGTTCTTTAAAAAAAAAAAAAAAAAAAAGGGAGTGAGTTTGAGAGAGTGGCTTAGAAATTACACCACTAATGGTCGGCAGTGGTGCCTTACACCTGTAATTCCAGCACTTTTAGAGGAGGAGGCAGGTGGATGCCCTGAGGTTAGGAGTTCGAGACCAGCCTGGTCAACATGGTGGTGAAACCCCATCTGTACTGAAAATATGAAAATTAGCCGGGTATGGTGGCAGGCACCTGTAATCCCAGCTACTTGGGAGGCTGAGGCAGGAGAATCACTTGTACCCGGGAGGCAGAGGTTACAGTGAGCCGAGATCGCACCACTGCACTCCACCCTGGGCGACAGAGCAGAAACTCCATCTCAAAATAGAAAAAAAAAAAGAAAAAGAAACAAACAAAACCCTCTAATGGAAACCTGATTGCATCATCTGTGATGGAGATGGTGGATTATTTTATTTTTAGTGACAGGATGAATTGGATATGTTTGCAGTATTGATCTTGACAAGGGAAATGGTGAGAACCAAATGTGCCTCCCAGCTTGGGCCTCGCCATTGGCAGAACACCCTGGTGGGCAACAGACTGGAGACTCGGAGACCGAGGGGAGAATTCTCACGCCTTGACGCTGGTGCAGTCTGTGCTTCTGGACTCCTGCTGGAGGGAGCGGCCCCTTTGCCTTGCAGGCTTTGGTGCAGTGGAGACCTTAGGACCTGCCCCTCCTGGCACAGCTGTGGGTGTGGCGAGCAGTGTCAGGGCTCAGGCACATTCTGCCAAAGTGAGCGTTTGCCCATTTTCAGGTCAGATTTCCCTTGGGTCTGGGCGTCTAGGAGTGGGGGTCATTCGAAGGGGGCGTGAGCACGGTGAACGCGCGTGGGCCTCTTCCTCTCCCCTCAGCTCCTGGGCTGTGTGTGAAGAGCTGCCCAGCGGAATCACCCTCCTGCCTGGTGTTTCATTCACCAGAAATCGTTCTCACTGTGGACTCTAGAGTGAGAATGGAACGTGCTGTTGCTGGATGCCACACACAGCATCAGGAGCCTAGTTGGGGATTCTATGATCTTACCCCACACCTTAAAAGTAAAGACTACAGTTTTCAGGCCTGTGAGCCCAAGCCAAGCCATCGCATCCCCTGTGACTTGCACATATATGCGCCCAGATGGCCTGAAGTAACTGAAGAATCACAGAAGTGCAAATGCCCTGCCTGGACTTAACTGATAACATTCTACCAGAAATAAGTGAAAATGGCCGGTCCTTGCCTTAAGCGATGATTTTTTTCTTTGTGAAATTCCTTTTCCAGGCTCATCCTGGCTCAAAAAGCTCCCCCACTGAGCACCTTGTGACCCCCACTTCTGCCCGCCAGAGAACAACCCCCCTTTGTAACATTCCTTTACCTATCCAAATCCTATAAAACGGCCCCACACTTACCTCCCTTCACTGACTCTTTTTGGACTCAGCCCGCCTGCACCCAGGTGAAATAAACAGCCATGTTGCACTCACAAAGCCTGTTTGGTGGTCTCTTCACACGGATGTGCATGACAATAGTTAAGAGGATACTGAAGTCTTTGGCATCACCAAGAGCTTTTTCAGTTGTTTCGGGCCATTTTAGGCAGAAGGAAATGCTTGCTTAGGGAATCTTACAGAAATGTTTGGTGCAGTGCCATTCACTCGTGGAATAAATGTGTAACATTCCATGGCGGCCCTCTGGAAAGAGATGCACTTTGAGCGCACCCTGGCCTGCTCGCTACAAGAATCGGCCGTGTCACCCCGCTTTCCGTGGGTCTGCAGGTATGTGTGGTCCATTGCCCTGCACTGTGGCCATGGAAGGGAAGATGATCTGGAATGCTGGCGACAGTTATCGGTGCGTGTTGATGTGTGCTGCTTTCTACAGGGGAGAACATTTCTGTTTAATAAATTTGAGTCTCATTCAGTAGTGTTTCTGGCTTCCTTCTGGTTTTAATCTGCTTTCTAGCGCTAGGCAAGTGAAGACATGGAAAGTAAAAACCCATCGAACTTGTAGAGACATGGTGTTGTGTAGG
>NW_022316539.1:0-2539 GCF_002776525.5 Piliocolobus tephrosceles
AGGGCCTCTGAAATTCAGAGCTCTGCATAGGAGTCCAGCACACTTTATTATGAATGAATCCAACCACGGCAGAAGTGGCCCTGGAACCAGTGCTGACCAATTCAGGGTTTGTTCACTGTTTCTCAGTTCATTATCACAACTCATTCTCACAGAGCAGCCGCGCACAGATCCTCAGATATCTACACAGAATGGGACGATGGCGCCGAGTCACGTCAACGTCCTGTTGCAGACTGGGAGACACCGGTCAGACACGGAGCCAGGCAGAGCACAGACCTCGCGTTAAATCGGCTCCAAGTAAACAGCACTCCCTGTCAGGCCCTTTCCTATCTGCACAGCTTCTACAAATTCAACTCTCACACCTGACACCTAAGAATACTGCACACCCCCATGTGAACCCCCTACCAACCCCCCAAAATGACCCGGCATGGCCGAGTACAAAAAATTTCAACATAAGGGAACTGGAAGGCATGTGGGGGCTTTCTCGAGTCCCTGCTGCCTGATGGGAAGGCCCAATGCTTCACACCCCTGGTGAAGGGCGGGTCTCTTCTGCCCCCCGGCTTTGACCTGGAGCTTAAAACAGCATTAACTAATTTCACTTTCCAGGACCAACTTCAAAGGCCTGCAAAGCCAGAGAAGGGAGAGGAGATGGAACACGCCCTCACCTCAGATCTGCTGCAAGCACGCACTTCTCAGATGCGTCCCAAGGTGCACAGCGTGTCCGATGCCTGTTTCACATCCGCCGACCTGCAGGTCTTCTATGTGGCATCCGCCTCCTGGGCACTGGGAACAAGAGGCACAATGGCAAGTCCCCTCTGCAGCAAAGGTGAGGCAAAGGACCCAACGCATTGGAACTCACCTTTTTCTGACAGTCTCAAAACAGAAGGAAAATACTGTACAGCCAACTTCCCCTCAGGCAGGTTTATTTACCTGTGACTCAGAGGCCATGACCGACAACTTCAGGTTCTTACCGATTCCTATTTTCCCCACCCAGGAAGCCTTTGTTTTGAATATCGTATGAACTTGCCGTTTTGTAGGCCAAAAACAGCAAATATTGGCAGTTTCCTACAGTTCAACGGAATAAAATATGATCATGGCCTTTTGTGAAACCATGAAGAAAAGGTGGATATCTCAATATGTGCTTCCAGACTGGCTTTGTTCCTGAAGCACTGACTCTGTTCACTCAGGATTTTAGACACTGAAGAATAAACATCAATATCCCACCTAGAAAATCAAAAGAATGAAATAATTTTGCATCCACCTTGGAGCCTTTTTAGGACAAAGCAGGGCACAAACTTTTAAAAAGCTGCAGTTGTCCCTCTGTGTACACAGGGACATGGATTCCAGAACACGCCCCGAGTTTACTCAAATTACGTATCCACAGGACACCGCGGCCACCCTATGGAACCGCATGTAGGAAACGTCGGCCCTCCACGAAGCCAGGTTTTCTCAGTAAAGGTTTGGTTGGAAAAAAAATTAACATAAGTGATCCTTCGAAGCTCAAAACCCATGTTGTTCAAGGTCAGCTACATTTACTACTTGTGTCATATCTGAGGCCTGAAAGCCATCATTCTCGATACCTTAATGTGACGGTTAACAAACTAACTTCTGATTAGGAAGAGGAAAAAGCTTATTTTTAAGCTGACAATGAGAGTGGACGCGGCTACGGTGAACGGAGAACACACCTAAGCAAGCACCGAGGCTGGGGTGACTGCCTGTGCTCAGACCCACCAGGGCCTGTTCCTCCATCTCCCTCTGTAGAAACGGATAACCCCTTCTCCCCCACGACTAAAGGGCCTTTTTAAAATATTCACACAAGAAGTGCTATCAAATGCTGAAAGGTCACAGATAACATTTTTAAAAATAAACATTAGCGTAAGCATTTAACAAGCCCATTATGATTTAAAGAAAAAAAAACAGTATTAAGTTCCTGGGTGCGGTGGCTCATGGCCGTAATCCCAGCACTTTGGGTGGCTGAGGTGGGTGCATCACCTGAGGTCAAGAGTTTAAGACCAGCCTGGCCAACATGGTGAAACCCCGACTCTAACGAAAATATGAAAATTAGCCAGGCATGGTGGCAGACGCCTGTAACTCTAGTTACTTGGGAGCTGAGGTAGGAGAATCACTTGAACCCGGGAGGGAGAGTTTACAATGAGCCGGGATCATGCCATTGCACTTCAGCCTGGGCGTTGAGTGTGAAACTCCATCCCAAAAAGAATAAAAAGTATAAAGTTTTCCTTAAAAGGAACCTATCATTCAGCCACCGAGGTAGCCTATAGCTACTTATTCAGCCATGAGATATGCCACAGGAGACACAGGCGAACAGGACACAGTTCTTCCCTGAAAGAAGGCTGCACCCTCAACAGAAGGGAGGCACACACTCCGAATGGAATCGGCATAGGGAACAGATGCTGCTGCAGGTGGAACTGGCTGCACAGAGCAGCCGCTTAAGTGTCTGAGAAATAAGGAGCGGTTGGTGGCATCACCTTCCGTACCTGAGCTGGGGCGGTGGGGAGCCTGTCATCACCACCACCACCACCCG
>NW_022316540.1:0-2539 GCF_002776525.5 Piliocolobus tephrosceles
CGGGTGGTGGTGGTGGTGATGACAGGCTCCCCACCGCCCCAGCTCAGGTACGGAAGGTGATGCCACCAACCGCTCCTTATTTCTCAGACACTTAAGCGGCTGCTCTGTGCAGCCAGTTCCACCTGCAGCAGCATCTGTTCCCTATGCCGATTCCATTCGGAGTGTGTGCCTCCCTTCTGTTGAGGGTGCAGCCTTCTTTCAGGGAAGAACTGTGTCCTGTTCGCCTGTGTCTCCTGTGGCATATCTCATGGCTGAATAAGTAGCTATAGGCTACCTCGGTGGCTGAATGATAGGTTCCTTTTAAGGAAAACTTTATACTTTTTATTCTTTTTGGGATGGAGTTTCACACTCAACGCCCAGGCTGAAGTGCAATGGCATGATCCCGGCTCATTGTAAACTCTCCCTCCCGGGTTCAAGTGATTCTCCTACCTCAGCTCCCAAGTAACTAGAGTTACAGGCGTCTGCCACCATGCCTGGCTAATTTTCATATTTTCGTTAGAGTCGGGGTTTCACCATGTTGGCCAGGCTGGTCTTAAACTCTTGACCTCAGGTGATGCACCCACCTCAGCCACCCAAAGTGCTGGGATTACGGCCATGAGCCACCGCACCCAGGAACTTAATACTGTTTTTTTTTCTTTAAATCATAATGGGCTTGTTAAATGCTTACGCTAATGTTTATTTTTAAAAATGTTATCTGTGACCTTTCAGCATTTGATAGCACTTCTTGTGTGAATATTTTAAAAAGGCCCTTTAGTCGTGGGGGAGAAGGGGTTATCCGTTTCTACAGAGGGAGATGGAGGAACAGGCCCTGGTGGGTCTGAGCACAGGCAGTCACCCCAGCCTCGGTGCTTGCTTAGGTGTGTTCTCCGTTCACCGTAGCCGCGTCCACTCTCATTGTCAGCTTAAAAATAAGCTTTTTCCTCTTCCTAATCAGAAGTTAGTTTGTTAACCGTCACATTAAGGTATCGAGAATGATGGCTTTCAGGCCTCAGATATGACACAAGTAGTAAATGTAGCTGACCTTGAACAACATGGGTTTTGAGCTTCGAAGGATCACTTATGTTAATTTTTTTTCCAACCAAACCTTTACTGAGAAAACCTGGCTTCGTGGAGGGCCGACGTTTCCTACATGCGGTTCCATAGGGTGGCCGCGGTGTCCTGTGGATACGTAATTTGAGTAAACTCGGGGCGTGTTCTGGAATCCATGTCCCTGTGTACACAGAGGGACAACTGCAGCTTTTTAAAAGTTTGTGCCCTGCTTTGTCCTAAAAAGGCTCCAAGGTGGATGCAAAATTATTTCATTCTTTTGATTTTCTAGGTGGGATATTGATGTTTATTCTTCAGTGTCTAAAATCCTGAGTGAACAGAGTCAGTGCTTCAGGAACAAAGCCAGTCTGGAAGCACATATTGAGATATCCACCTTTTCTTCATGGTTTCACAAAAGGCCATGATCATATTTTATTCCGTTGAACTGTAGGAAACTGCCAATATTTGCTGTTTTTGGCCTACAAAACGGCAAGTTCATACGATATTCAAAACAAAGGCTTCCTGGGTGGGGAAAATAGGAATCGGTAAGAACCTGAAGTTGTCGGTCATGGCCTCTGAGTCACAGGTAAATAAACCTGCCTGAGGGGAAGTTGGCTGTACAGTATTTTCCTTCTGTTTTGAGACTGTCAGAAAAAGGTGAGTTCCAATGCGTTGGGTCCTTTGCCTCACCTTTGCTGCAGAGGGGACTTGCCATTGTGCCTCTTGTTCCCAGTGCCCAGGAGGCGGATGCCACATAGAAGACCTGCAGGTCGGCGGATGTGAAACAGGCATCGGACACGCTGTGCACCTTGGGACGCATCTGAGAAGTGCGTGCTTGCAGCAGATCTGAGGTGAGGGCGTGTTCCATCTCCTCTCCCTTCTCTGGCTTTGCAGGCCTTTGAAGTTGGTCCTGGAAAGTGAAATTAGTTAATGCTGTTTTAAGCTCCAGGTCAAAGCCGGGGGGCAGAAGAGACCCGCCCTTCACCAGGGGTGTGAAGCATTGGGCCTTCCCATCAGGCAGCAGGGACTCGAGAAAGCCCCCACATGCCTTCCAGTTCCCTTATGTTGAAATTTTTTGTACTCGGCCATGCCGGGTCATTTTGGGGGGTTGGTAGGGGGTTCACATGGGGGTGTGCAGTATTCTTAGGTGTCAGGTGTGAGAGTTGAATTTGTAGAAGCTGTGCAGATAGGAAAGGGCCTGACAGGGAGTGCTGTTTACTTGGAGCCGATTTAACGCGAGGTCTGTGCTCTGCCTGGCTCCGTGTCTGACCGGTGTCTCCCAGTCTGCAACAGGACGTTGACGTGACTCGGCGCCATCGTCCCATTCTGTGTAGATATCTGAGGATCTGTGCGCGGCTGCTCTGTGAGAATGAGTTGTGATAATGAACTGAGAAACAGTGAACAAACCCTGAATTGGTCAGCACTGGTTCCAGGGCCACTTCTGCCGTGGTTGGATTCATTCATAATAAAGTGTGCTGGACTCCTATGCAGAGCTCTGAATTTCAGAGGCCCT
>NW_022316541.1:0-27050 GCF_002776525.5 Piliocolobus tephrosceles
CCCCCCCCCCATCAATCTGGTTTCATCCCTGAGCAATTGACATCAAGCTCCCATCCTAGTTTCCAGCATTTATCATTATTATTTTCCCTCATTTTACATTATTTTTGTCATTTCATTGGGAATCTCGAAAACTGCTAGATATAATGATGATGAGGCAGATGCATCATATGAGAAATGTAAACAAAACTACTGGAAGTAAAAGGCTTAGAAGAAAACTTTTATAAGCCAGTAAATGGAACATTTGACTCTAAGAATGAAGTTTCTTCTAGAAATAACAGAGAGGAAAAATTATAGGTAAGAAGAATTAAAACTTTTTACTTGAACAACTGAGATTTTAAGAGATCAGAAATTCATGGAAGAAAATAATAAATCTAATAGCGTGGTTTTGGTATTGTTGTAAAAATAAAAATCCAGGTAGTAAGACTTGAGAACTCATGCCCTTCACCAGACAGGCTCTACTGCCTACTATAAAAACAGTGACATGATCATTTTGTCAGGAATTATGCCAAGCACTTTACTCATTTAACCCGTAAAGTTACTATGCAGCAAGTCTAGTTATTGCCCCCATTTTACAAATAAAGAAAGTGATACAGAAATTATGAAACTTGCCCAGGATGACACAGTGTAAGCAGCAAAGCTGGTAAACTCACGGTGGAAATACAGCAGGGGAAAGAGAAGTTAACTCAAATCCAGCAAAGAATACCTTAGTATTCAAAGTGTGGTTCAGGGGCTAGCAGCATTAATATCACCTTGGAGCTTATCAGAAATGCAGACTCTCAGGCCCCCTCCCACAACTACTGAATCATAATCTAAATTTTAACAAGATCCCCAGGTGATCTTTATGTACATTAAAATATGAGTAGGATTGTGCTTGTCCTACTTATGGGAGAAGAGAAAGAACACCATCTTATGCTGGTATGAATCTGTATGAAAGATGTATGGAGATGAACCACTTGGGGAGCTAGGGTTTGTACTTGCACAGTACAATATATTAAAAATATTTCAAAAAGTGACATTTGGGGTTGTCACTGAATTAGTCACTTATCACTATTAGTGACTATTATCAATGTCAGTCAAAAGCCTGGAGAATTTGTAAGCTTGGAAAATACAGGTTTTAGGGAGGTATACATGATGGACTACATGTTAGCCCTTCCTGAGTTCCCAAGGGCACAGGCCTGGGAAGCACTTACAGCAGAAGCTCAGGTCAGCAAATGAAGGATGTTTCTCTAAGTAAAGATAACATGAGAGCAAAAGGTGAAACCTCTCCTAGAAGGTAGGAGTTACAGGTTCAAGGAAATTCAGAGTAGGAAGAAGCCACAGTAACAAAAGTGGCAGAAATGGCAGAGACTTTTAAAAGGTGGGGTTGGGGGGTTAGTAGATGAGCTTTAGAATCAGCCAGGATGAGAGAGTGTCAAAGGATCAGAACAGGAGATGGAAAAGTATGCAAAACCGTTAACTTTTCCTTGAAAAATTTATTATTTTGATAACTGAATGGGCACCCTGCTTACAAGGGAAAAAATAAAGGATATGTACCTTCACTAGTGTTATGTTTTCCATACATTTAAAGTGGAAGTTAAATATTGTCCCTCGTCTACTCCAAACATTTCAATGGTTCCCATTATCAGTGGTCAGCTGACATCTCTATGAGGTATTTCTTTACCTCTCCATTTAATACTGAAATATCCTTCCCCAATATCACTATGCCAGCACTATCCCCATCCTCCTCTATTTTTCTCTAATGAATCTGTCAGTTTTTCATTTATAAAGGTTTGAATGTCTTTCTGTCCCTATACCAGAATTATTAACTCCACAATAGGAGGATTTTTCTGTTTTGCTTACTACTGTTTTTCTCAGACCTTAGTGCAAAGCATACTATGAGGACTCAATAAACATTTGCCGAGTAAAATTTTAAGAATGGATTACCGAGAATACAAGCGTCCAAAAAAAAAATAGAATGGAAAATTAATAAGTTTTAAATACTTGAATATATACTCTAATTGGAACAGAAGTTCCATGAGAACAGGTATTTTTACCTCTTTTGCTGAATGTAAGAATGGTTAAAGTAGAATGTTCAATATAATGTACCTAATACAGCAGTGTGGTTGTCTATAAGCCTTTCTTTTAACACCATGGTAACAAATACAAGATACGTTGTCTGTGTATTTCAGTTCTAAATGGGTGGTCAGGGAGACTTCACCCCTAGGGGGAGCTCAAAGTACATCTTCCTTTACTTCACTGAGTGGGGTCAGGGTTGCTTCCCAGTAAGTAGTAAAAAGATCAAATGTCTTTCATCTACAGGAGAGGTCTTGAATCTTTTGTCATTCCCATCTGAATTTACTCTCCTCTCTCCTATAACAGGTGCCCGAAAAAAAAAAAAAAAATCTTCTGCCTCCTAGCTGGGGAAAGCTATTATGAGAGAGAAAATCAAGGTACAGACTAGGGAAAAAGTGGCATGGGATAGACAGCTTGCTTCAAGTCTGGCAAAGAAGAATCGTTTTTTACCAAGGAAAGTTCTAGGAATCCACAAGGGTGGTAGCAGGCACTTTTCTAGCAAATGTGGAATATGAATTCCAGCTAGGAACTGCTTGGGAATACAGTTAAAAATTAATTATATGAGTTTTCTTTATCAGCCAGTAATAACAGGATCTTAAACACTGTCACGTTAGCAACCATTAAAAACTTATAAGCAATAAATAACCAATAAGCTGTATTTAGCAAGAGCATAATGGTCTATTTTAAGTGTAAACAAAATGTGAAGTAGTAAACTGTTTTTTACCTGGAATGATCCAAGAATATCCTTTAAGGGCTCTTCATAAAACTCATCTCTTCCAAAGAACAGCAGCAACTCAAAGAAACTCCTAGAAAGAATAAGTGAATAACTTTCATTGCTTTCTTTGAGTTTTGCTCCAATTAAAAGATTATCAACTAGTAACAGTTATCGAATATCAAATATTTGACTTAAAATTTTTTGGTTTAAAAAAATTGTACTGATCACCAGAATTCATATTATGTTTTCTGTAAGATTTTAAAAGAAGTGCCTTCAAGGAAAATACAAAGAAATATACTTCAGTTTTAGAACTATAGAATGAAACAATTATATTACTCATGCCTACTAATGACCACAATGCAATACAATTTAATGGCATACAAGGTCACAGCAATGATAGAGCTATATATGGAAGGATGATCTAAAATGAACCCAAAGTCCGGCTTCACCGTAATATAATAGGACTCCAGAGAAAATCCGAAATCTCGTTTTTTTCAGGGTGATATAAGAGTTGTATAAAATTAACACAAAAACATAAGTTAGAGAATCACCATAAAACTCTTGGCCAACATTTCTATTACAGCATATACTAACAACTATAGCTAATGAATGACACGTGGTTCCTCACGCTAAGCTTACCTTGATTATCCCACTCATAACAGGATTGCTCAAATTCTGTAGTTCCTCATTTTTAAATAAATCATTTGGAAATACTGTTACTAAATTAGTGCTCTTAATAATTTATGATTCATGGCCGGGCGCGGTGGCTCAAGCCTGTAATCCCAGCACTTTGGGAGGCGGAGACGGGCGGATCACGAGGTCAGGAGATCGAAACCATCCTGGCTAACACAGTGAAACCCCGTCTCTACTAAAAAAATACAAAAAACTAGCCGGACGAGGTGGCGAGCGCCTGTAGTCCCAGCTACTCGGGAGGCTGAGGCAGTAGAATGGCGTGAACCCGGGAGGCGGAGTTTGCAGTGAGCTGAGATCCGGCCACTGCACTCCAGTCTGGGCGACAGAGCGAGACTCTGCCTCAAAAAAAAAAAAATAATTTATGATTCATAAAGAAAAGAACACGAATGATTTCCTAATCATGAGCATGGAAAATTATAAAATTATTTATTGTTTAGCAATCCTAAAGTAGTACAAGTGACAAATCCCTCTAAATCTTAGATCTTAATTCATCTAGCAGAATCCTCAAGTGTAACTACCTGAAGTTGTTTTTTTAATAAATGGTTTTTGCTTTTAATCAAAACAAATCACTAATAGACTAAAATTATAAAATATAACTATGAGAATATATATGCTTTTAAATTATATAAAATACCTAAATATTACACAGTTACACACTTACAGCACAATCACCATACTCCATAACCTGACATTTTTATAAATTTGACTACTACAAATTTTAAAATATCAACGGACCAAAAAACTTAAAACCAGTCCAAAGCAAACTGATAACACGGAGAAAGATTATTTGATGATTTCCTTAATTTAAATGCTTCTACAAGTTAGGTTAAAAAAAATAAAAAGTCAATAACCTAGTAGAAAACTGCAAGAGAATATTTCACAGAAAATAAATGCAAGTGGATTTTTTTTTTTTCAAATAGAAAAACATGCTCTTATTCATTGTCAGGCCAAAATTATAAAGATGAAATACCATTTCTCCTCTCATATTTATGAAAATAAGAGATGATGTATTCTATGGTGGCTTTGGTGTATAGAAACAGGACTTGATAATCTTGTTGGAGGGAATGTAAATGTTCCTATACTCATCACAATTTAAAAGGTACACATACAATTTGACCTAGCAGTTCTACTTATAGAAATTTCATCCTCGAAATATACATATATAAGCTCAAAGACATAAACAACAATATACATTACAAATGGTTTATAGTAGCAAAAAACTGGAAATATTCTGGAAATGTCTACCATAGGGTACTAGGTAAATTAAATATATCCATACAATGAAATACAATACAAATATTAATGGAACATTAGTGAGAATATAGCTACATCTATATGAATAAAAAATTCCAAGATATATTGTTAAGCAAAGACACAGAGATACATATTCATTACAGTATCTTTGTGTAAATGGGAATGGAGGTGAGGGGTCAAGGGGTGGAGGGAACATATACACCAATACATAAAGTTTGTACATTGTCAGACTATCTAGCAGGATATCCAGCAAAGCAACTGACTCCGCAAAGGGCAAATAAGAACTAGGGGTCAGAAATGAAAGGCAGAATTATTTTTTGTTACTAATCCTTTTGTAATTTTTCATTTTACTATTAATAAGTATAAAACAAGTCCAACAAAAAGTACCTCTGGAATCTTCTCTATTCCTAGTAACAAAGCACTAATTCACATCTATCTCATCTTTAAACATCTAATGGACCTCCACTCTAGACATTCCATACTTACTCAAAATCCATGTTGAACACAGCAGTTATTATGTTCCTAAAACAGAAATGAACCCACTACTCACCAACTTTACAAACTGCTGTTTGGACTGTACCATCTAAAGCACAGATGGTAGTGTGCATGCCCCACTACCAGTTACCTAAATAACATGGTCCAACTCCATGATGATGATATTAAAGAGAGAAAAACCACATGCAAAGTAACAGTAAATAAAGGCAAAACACATCAAACCTTTTCCTTAGAGGAAGTTTTAAGGAAGACAGCAAGTATTTATGAAGTAAGAAAAGGCTGAAATTACTATAAGAAACTGAAATATATGTAGAATGAGAAACCCCTTGTTTCCAACCTGTTGTATTTCCTATTGACTGTATAAATAATCAACTAAATGTTTAGAGATCAACTTGTGTAGCTCTCCTTATGGAAGAAAACTCTGTAGGGTGCAGACTGAATGAGTCCAAAATAGTATAAAGTAGAAGCCCATAAGAAGTAACAGCCTACAGCAAGGCTAGTAAACTACTGCTCACAGGCCAAATCTGGCCCGAGGAAGGCCAGTTTTTGTACAGTACATGAGATATGAATGGTTAGCCATATTTAAATTTTTTTAAGTCAAAAGAATAGTATTTCATGGTGGGTGAAAATTACATGAAATACAATGATCAGTGCCAATATATAAGGTATTACTGGAACACAGTCATATCCATTTATTTACATATTGACTATAGCTGCTTTCATACCACAGTGGTAGAGTTGACCAGTGACAACACAGACCTATTGTAGGCAGAGAGCCTATAATATTTAGTATCTGGTCCTTTACAGACCCATGGTCTAGGTGTTTAGGTTTGAATCTCAGCTCCACTGCTTAATTGATGAGTATCCCTGGGCAAGTTACTTAATATCTCAATGCTTCAGTTTATTTATTTATAAAACACAAGTAATAATATTAGTAACCACCTCTTGAAAAGCACTTGGCATAATTCCTGGCACTTAGTGCTATAGGTATTTGCTGATTAATAATATAGTACAACCATTATTTATTAACATGTCACCATCCAGATTTTCTTCAACAATCTATAAGGAAACACAAGATCTTCAGAGGTTTGTTCTGCTCAGCTATACATATGTCAGTTTTGTTGAAATGTAACAGACTAATTATTTTTAAACTATAACGATTTATAAAAAATATCTGATTAAACTCATCAAAAGATTTCTTTCCAAAAATTTATTATTGTATCATATTTATCAGTTTTTCATGTTGAATATGTTTCTACAATAAATGTGTTTAATACATTTTTACCATGTTTTAATATGTTAATAGTTTATACATTTATAAAAAATTTGAGTCCAAATTATAAGTTATGTACAGTTCATTTACCTAAATTGAAATAATTATCCAGGATATTCCCAAACAAAATGATTTACAGTTAGGTCCCTCTTGAATAACACGGATTTAAACTGTGCAGGTCTAGTTATAAACAAACTCAGCAAATTCAACATGAAAACAAGGATGAAGACCTTTATAATGATCCTCTTCCACTTAATGAAGAATGAATATATTTTCTTTTCTTTATAGTTTTCTTGATAACACTTATTCTCTAGCTTCCTTTATTATAAGAATTCAGTGTATTCTACATATAACATACAACATGTGTGTGCACCAATACTCTATATTATTGGTGAGGCTCCCTACCAACAGCAGGCTATTAGTACTTAAATTCTAGGGGAGTCAAAAGTTATATGTGAATATGACTGCATGGGGGAGGGTGGTCAGCACCCCAACCCCTGCATTGTTCAAGGGTCAACTGTAAATACAGACAAACATAATTTGTAGTAGGACAAATACATGCTAAATGATTTGTGTTTTGAATTTTTAAAAAATCGATGATACATAATCATACTTATTTGCCTTTCATCAATCAGTATCTTCCTATTTGCTATGCAAGCAAATAACTAGAGTACTACTAAAGTTCCTATTTATGAAACAGACTGATTTTATCATTTGGATGCTAGGAATTCAGACCATATTTTCCTATATACAGTTATGCATCACTTACTGAAAGGGATACATTCGAGAAATGCATCCTTAGGCAACTGTGTCATTGTGCAAACATCAGAGTGTGCTTATACAAACCTAGCTGGTATAGCCTACTATACATCTAAGCTATATGATATACAGCCTATTGCTCTTAGGCTACAAACTTGTTCAGCACATTTGTATACTGAATGTTATATGCAGCTGTAACACAATGGTTAAGTATTTGTGTATCTAAACACAGAAAAGGTACAGTAAAAGTACGCTATTATAATCTTATGGGACCACTGTCATATATGTGGTCAGTCATTGACCAAAACGTCATTCTGTGACATATGACTGTACTACAAACGGTAATAAGGTACCAGGCTTCCCTAAAACACACAGACAGACATAGAGTGTTTGAGAGTGATAACCAGAATTATTATTCTTTTTTGGATTTCTGTAGCATATTAGTAATTTTTACACTAAAATACAAGAAAGATTTGTGCATTTATCTACCATAGGAAAATTCCACTAAATATGATACTTAACTATCCAAATAAAAGAAATCCACTTAACCAATTTAAGTAAAGGAAAATTAGGTCTACTCTACGTGAGACAGACAATAAATATAATAAACCCACATTTTATTTAAACCACTCAACTTTTAACAACTTTTCTATATATACTAACTGAAGCTTTGTTATCTCACAGAAATTTCTATTCAGTCCTACTTAACAGTAACAAAGAGCATTTGATTGTGGGTAACGTTGACATACTCAACTATTCCAATGCATTTAATCTTCAAAATACTTTCTTCAGTAACATCTTTACTGAGGGAGGAAAAAGTTAACATTTTGTTCACACACACACACACACACAAGTGCCCACTAATCCACAGGGGATATTACCAGACCCCTTCTCTTCCACTGGATGGCTTAAACCATGGATAGTACCTAACCCAATTTTCATCAATTTGAACATGTTTCTGTTCATATCTCCCACTCACAAATGTAACGCCTTTTCCATCTTAACTAAGCACCTTAACATACACTGTGTGGTTTTAAATTTTGCAGTTTGAGGTGGGACAATAAAACTAGCATGAATTTCTTTGTCCCTCACAATTTCAGAGATAGGAAATTTGTTCTCACTGTGAGATGTTAGCAACCTCAGCATACAATTTTTTTTTCTGAAGTTGAGAACTTTCACCTTTTCAATTGAAGCACTTTATAGCTTCTCTTTGGCATACATGAATTACCGGCATCACTACTCTTGGCTTTGGGGCCATTATTAAGTAAAATAAGGGTTACTTAAACACAAACACTGTGATACTCATGATAGTTGACCTGATAACCTAGAGGGCTACGAAATGACTAATGGGCAGGTAGTGTATACAGTGTAGATCCACTAAACAAAGGGATAATTCACATCCTAGTTGGGATGGTGTGAGATTTCATCATGCTACTCAGAATGGCCTGTAATTTTAAAATGTATTATTTCTGGAATATTCTATTTAACATTTTTGGACCATAGTTGACTATGGGTAACAAACCACAGAAAGTGAATCCACAGATGAGGGGAGACTACTGTACGGACAAAACTAAAGAAACTGTACATTGTATTTTCCATAGTATGAGTCACTAGGTACCTTTAATGATTCTCCCTCTGAAAGCAATTAAAATGAGCTTGCCTTGGCTAAAAATTCAAATAGCTACACCAGTATATTCTTCCCCACATTTCTAGACTGGAAGGAAAACTGCCAGTGTGGACTTGGAGCTAAGTAGAAAAAGAAAAAAAAAAAAAAAAACTACTTTGAAAATCTTCTCTTGTAGGTTGTGACCTGAATTCATATACCTACATGGTCAAAATATTCTCAAGCGAAGAATTTAGTTAATATTGGTCCCAAGCTAGTAATATCTCCAGGCACCTGACAAAAACAAATGCAAATTCTTTCAATCCAGGCTTCAATTACCACAGATAAATTTATTCTAGACAATAACAACTCACAATATAAACAAAAATAATCATGATAAGAACAATAAAAACCACAACATACAAGGAAACACAGCACTACGAACAAGGCCAAAAGAACATTAGTCACAGAGACTTTATTAAAATCATAGAGAATACAAAATAAGGGTATTATATAGTTTAAGAAATGATGACATTGAAAATATAAAGAACAAGGTAAAATTATCAGTAGTCAAAATGCTTCCAGAAATAATAAAATCATTGAAATTAAAAGTCAGTAGGCAGATTTTATGGACGATTAGATACACCTGAAGGAAAAATTGATACACTGAAAAAATTATCCAGAGTACCTACCGAAAGAAAAAGAAATGGAAAACACAAGAAGCAAGAATTAAGGAACACAGAGGCGGAGTACACATGTTTAATCATAGTTCTAAAAGGGAAATAAGAAATGTGGCTAAGACATTAACTGGACAAGAATTTTTCACAACTGATGAAAAATCTGAATCCATAGATTCAGGAGAGCCCAGAAAATGCGAACAGAGATAAATAAAATAATTATACATCTAGCTAATCATAATAAACTATAAAATACCAATAAAGAGCAGTGGATAAACAGAGGAAGATATAGATTGTTTACAAAAACATGGGAAATTAAATTGGAAAGAAAGGTCTAAGATGCAAATCAGTAAATATATAAGCTAAAGAATTTTGGCAATTTGAAGTACTAATAAAAATAATCTCATCTGGGCTTCAAAAATAGAGCAAAAACACATGACATCAATAACATATAAGCATTCATTCAGCATTAGTGTTCCAATGTCATTTTACCGGAGGAACATAAAGTATATAAAGTGTATACCTCAATAAGTTAAGAGCTAAATTCCCCTTAACTAATTTACACATTTACATACAGTAAAAGTATCTTCAAGTTTTTCTGGGGGTAGACAATTTCATTACAACATTGAGTATCTAGGAAACATGAAACAACAAGAGAAATGAAAAGGGACTAGCCAATATTACATTTTGTAAAGCCTCTATAATTAAATCAACATTGTGTTGGCACACGAACAGACAAATAGGCTAATGAAACAAAATAGAAAATCCAAAACGAGACCACAATTGTATGTGAAAATTTAGTATATGATAAAAACAGCATCTCATCTCAAATCAGGGAAAAATTCACTTCTTCATACTGGACAGCCAAATGTTAAAAATTATACAGCACAAATATCAGGAAAAAAATCCTTATATAACTTGGTTACTGAGAAATGTTTCTTAGATATGATAAGAAACTCAGAAGCAATAGGGGAACATTAATATATTTTAATTACATTTTTAAAATCTACATGGCTTAAAAAAGCATTAAACAGATTAATATCACACGCAAAGCAAAAGATAAATGAAAAAAAGGGCCGAGCCCAGAGGCTCACACCTATAATCCCAGCACTCTGGGATTGAGGTGTGAGGCCGAGGCGGGCAGATAATTGAGTTCAGGAGTTTGAGACCAGCCTGGCCAACATGATGAAACCTTGTCTCTACAAAAAATACAATTAGCTGGGGGTAGCTGCACACATGTGTAATGTCAGCTACTCCTGAGGCTGAGGCAGGAGAATTGCTTGAATCCAGGAGGTGGAGGTTGCAGTGAGCCAAGATCACACCACTGCAATCCAACCTGGGTGACAGAGTGAGACTCTGTCTTCCAAAAAAAAAAGATAAATGAAAAAATATACATTTTTAACTTACACCACAGGAAGAACTTAATATGTCTATAACAATAATGAGAAGAAAAAGTCCAACTAATGTATAGGAAATAGGATTGACATATACTCAGATAGCTCATGGAAAATCAAACACAAATGGTCTTCAGGAACATCCTAGTCCATTTGTGCAGCTGTAACAGAATACCTGAGACTGAGTAATTTATAATGAAGAGAAACTTACTTGACTCCCAGTTCTGGCAGCTCATCAGAGCACCAACAGGTTTGGTGTCTGGTGAGGCCCTTCTCTTCCGAGAAGATGGTACGGTGAATGCTACATCCTCTGGAGAGGAGGAAGACTAGATCATTACATGGCAGAAGGTGGAAGGGCCAAGCGGCAAAAAGGGGCCAAACTCACCCTTTTATAACAGCATTAATCCCACTATGAGGGAGCAGGCCCTCATGGCCTAATCACCTCTCAAAGGTCCCACCTCTTAATGCTGTTACAATTCCAATTAAATTGCAATATGAGTTTTGGGGGGATAAAGCATACCAAAGGATGTGAAAAAAAGATACTCAAACTTCAGTCACAATAAGAAAGATACAAATTAAAAATACACCAAGATGCCATTTCTCATTATTAGTTCAGTCAAAAAAAAAATCAAAAGATTGACAGAATAAATTGTGACGAGGTCAGAGGTATACAAGGCCAGATTTTGTGGGTAGTAATGCAAAATGGTACACGCGCTATGGAAGGAACACTGGGCATATTTAGCAACACTACAATTTAGGAACCTACCCCCAAAATCTGGCAAAAATTCAAAAAGAGGTATCCAAAAGAATATTAACTGTCGCACTATTTATAACAGGAAAAGAATGTAAACGACCCAAATGCATACCAGTGGAGGACAAATTGGCTAAACTATGCTACATCAACACAATAGAATTCATAGAATCCACAGAATACTACAAATTGTAAAAAACGAACTTGGAATAGTCTGTATCACTGTGGAGTGATCTCCAAGATATAATACTAAGTAAAAAAAGCAGGGTAGAAAAATGTATGTATCTGTTTATCTAAAAAAGGGCATGGGGGCGTAGATATGTTATCTGTTAGTTGGACCTTGCTTTTCTGTCAACCGAATTCCTGTCTTTAATAGGTGCAGACCATGTGAATTTTATGTAATTGATGTTTGTTTTCTGAAATTGAGTCTTGCTGTCTTGCTCAGGCTGGAGTGCAGTGGTATGACTCAGCTCACTGCTACCTCCACCTCCTGGGTTCAAGCAATTCCTGTGCCTCAGTCTCCCGAGTAGCTGGGATTACAGGCGTGTACCAACACACCCAGCTAATTTTTGGTATTTTAGTAGAGACAGGGTTTCACAATGTAGGCCAGGCTGGTCTTGAACTTCTGGCCTGAAGTAATCTGCCCGCCTTGGCCTTCCAAAGTGCTGGGATTATAGGCGTGAGCCACCGTGCCTGGCTAAATTTTATGTAATTTTTGATATGCTTAGATTAAAACCTATCATCTTAATAGCTTCCTTTGTTCTGTTTGACCTCTTCTTTCACCTTCTTTGGGACTGAGCAATTTTAAGATTCCATTTAGTGTCCACTTTGGCTTAACACATCCACCTGTTTTTAGCGGTTACTCCAGAGTTTACAAATATGTACGTCTTTAAAAATCCCAGCCTAATCTCAAATAATATTATGGTGCTTTAGGTATAAAATCCTATGTGCTATTTTTGTCATTCATTTGATTTTAAATATGCTACAGACCAATAATATTTCATTATAATTTTTGCTTTATTCCTGGCATCTGGAATATATGGCCCATAGGCTGCCTGCCAGTTTCTATAAAAATTGTGTTGAAACACAACCCTATCGATTCATTTATGTAGTGTTTATGGCTGCTTTCTTGCTACAAGAGCAAAGTTGAGTTTACAAACAGAGACACTAGGGTCCATGAGTCTAAAATAGCCCTTTTAAAAACTGTTTTGTCAACCCCTGCTTTAGACCATCAGTTATATTTTACAATGTTTAAAAATCAGAAAAATTTAATTTGATATTTATCTTCAGTTTTTATTTACCATTTTCAGCTCTATTTCCTTAGATACATCCAAATTTCTGTCTAGCATCTGGTGCTGCTTATGGAACTCCCTTTAACGTTTTTTGTAGTTCAGGCCTGCCAGAAATGAATTACCTCAGTTTTTGATTAGATACATCTCTCTCTTTTACTTTAGAAATACATTTTCTCAAACTGCAAGTCTGGCCAGGTGTGATGGCTCATGCCTGTAATCCCAGCAGAGGCTGAGGCGGGTGGATTGCCTAAGGTCAGGAGTTTGAGACCAGCCTGGCCAACATGACAAAACCCCGTCTCTACTAAAAATATAAAAATTAGCCAGACATAGTGGCGGGCGCCTGTAATCCCAGCTACTTGGGAGACTGAGGCAGGAGAATGGTTTGAACCTGAGAGGCAGAGGTTGCAGTGAGCCAAGATGGCACCAATGCACTCTACCCTGGGAGACAGAGCAAGACTCCATCTCAAAAAAAAAGTTAATACTTCTTTTTTCTTTCATCACTTTAAAGTTGTCACCTCATTGTGTTTTGGCTTGCAATTTCTGAAGAGATGTCTGCTACACATTATCTTCACTCTTCTTTGGATAATGTCTTTTTTTCTCTTGTTACTTTGACCTACTTGTGTTCTAGTTTCTGTAGTTGGATCCTTTTCATTATTTTAAGAAAATTCATGCCATTATTTTGTCAATATTTATTCTGCCTCATTTTATCTTCTTGTGAGATTCCAGTAGACAGTTTTAGATTTTCCTAAATTTTTAGACACTCTGTTCTGTTTCTCCCTGCCTTTTAGTTTGGGTATTTCTATGAATCTACATTCAAGGTTCATTCTTTCTTTAGCTGCATTAAGTCTGCTAAGGAATCTGAAGGTCTTAGCCATTCTTCATCTGTTACCGTGTGTATTTCCAGAATTTCCATTTGAATCTTCCCTAACGTTTCCATCTCTGTGCCGAAATTTCCAATCTGCTCAAATGTATTCTGTCTTTTCCACAATAGCCTTTATATCTGGATCTGGCTTTACTGATTGCTTTATCTCTTAATAGTGGTTCTTTTTTTTTTTTTTTTAATGTGTCTATAATTTCTGGTTTTTGAAAGCTGGGCTTCATTATATAAGGCCATTATCCTAAGTGAATTAACGCATGAACAGAAAACCAAATAACACATGTTCTCACTTATAAGTGGGAGCTAAACATTTTGCACTCATAGACATAAAGATGGCACAACAGACACTGGAGACTACCAGTGGGGCAGGGGGTAAGATTTAAAAAATAACTAATGGTTACTATGTTTACCACCTGGGTTATGGGATCATTCATATCCCAAACCTCAGCAGTATACCCATGCAACAAACTGGCACACATACTCCCAGAATGTAAACTAAAAGTTGAAATTACTATTTAAAAAAAGAAAAAAAAAAAAAGACAGTAGAGGTTGAGGTAAACAGCATTTATGCCTAGAAAGAAGCATGTCTTTTCTTCTGCTAGGGCTTTATTGTGGAGCATATAAGTAAAACCAATCAGAAGTTAAACTGAATATGGGTTTTGTTGTTGCTATCATGACATTCAGTGTACCACTGGCTTCAAATTCTTGCACTATTATATTGGGTTTAGAGTAGAGACTGAATTGCCAGATATTATTTCAGGATTTGGCCCATGGGCCATAGTTTGTGAACCCCAGTGGTAGAGAAAAGATTAACCATGTTAGGTAAATAAATGGAAGAAACAAAAGAACTTCATCAAGCTTTTGCACATAAAAAACATAATGTCTGAAATGAAGAATACATTGTATGGTATTAACAGCAAATTTGACATTATAGAAGATAATATAATGGGAAAACAAAGGTATAGCAATAGAAAACTATCTAAAATAAAAGAGAAAGACAAAAAACAATTAGAGCTATTAATGAGCTGCAGGACAGCTGTTGTTCCCCTTCAGGTAGCATCCCTGAAGAAAACATAATAGTGGTTTCTGAAAAAAGTTCTTTGAGGAAATTTCCAAAAGTTGACAAAAATTGTAAGCCCACAGATCCAAGAAGCTTAAAATCAAGAAACATGAAGAAAACGACACAAAACACATTACAACCAAATTTCTTTTTTTTTTTTTTTTTTTTTGAGACGGAGTCTTGCTCTGTCGCCCAGGCTAGAGTGCAGTGGCCGGATCTCAGCTCACCGCAACTTCTGCCTCCTGGGTTCATGCCATTCTCCTGCCTCAGCCTCCCGAGTGGCTGGGACCACAGGCGCCCACCACCTCGCCCGGCTAATTTTTTGTATTTTTAGTAGAGACGGGGTTTCACCGTGTTAGCCAGGATGGTCTCGATCTCCTGACCTCGTGATCCAAACTTCAAAAGACGCCAATAAGAAAATGAAAAGACAAGATATACAGTGGGATAAATCACAAATCATGTATCGGATAAAGAGTGTATATCCAGGATACATAAAGAATTCTTAGAGCTCAGTAAGATGACAAATAATACAATTCAAAAATGGGCAAAAAAATTGATAGATTTTGTCAAAGAAAATGTAAATAGCAAAGCACACAAAAAGATGCTTACCAATGACAGCGCTGAGGAAATGCAAATTAAAACTAAAATGAGATTCTACTGTACAACCATTAGAATGGTTATTATGAAAAAGATAAAAACGTTATTAGTGAAGATGTAAAGAAACAGCTACCTCGATAGGAAATTGGTTAGAATTTTAATCGTACAGTCACTTTGGATATAGAGTAGCAGTTTTACAACATGCTAAACATAAACTAATCATACATCTGACAATTCTATGCCTAGGTATCTACCTAAAAGAAATGAAAAGACGTGGCCACATTAAAACACATACACACATGTTCATAGCCCAAAACTGGAAGTAATCTGAGCAGCCATCAATTCCTGAATGCACAAATAAAATGTAATATATCCATATACTGGAATCTATGCAGCAAAAAAAGGAATGAGCTACTGATAAATGCTATCACATAGGTAAACCTCAAGAACATTATTCTAAGCGAAAAATAGTCATTTAAAAGACTATTTTACATGACTATTTCACAAAACTATTTTTCAATATTTTCACTTGCTCTAAGTGAAAGTATCCAAAAGACTACATATTATATGATATCATTTATATGAAATGTCTAGAAATAACAACTCTATAGAGACAGAAGGCAGAGCAGGAGTTGCCTTGGACTGGCTAGGCACTGGGGACTGACTGCAAATGTGCATGAGGGAGCTTCCTGGGGCAATAAAAATGAAAAACTGGATTGTGGTAATGGTTGCGTAACTCTATAAAACTTACCAAAAAATCACTGAATTATAAACTGACAATGGGTGAATTATATGGAATTTATACTGTTTAATAAAGCTTTACATAAAAAAAAAGATAACTAGCAGTGGGTAAGGAGTGGGAAAATATACCTGAAACAAGATTGACAATATACTGGTGACTGTTGAAGCTGGGTGATAGTTGCTTCTACTACTTTTACTTTCAAGTATATTTGAAAATTGTCATAATAAAGGTTTTTTTTTTTCATTATACTTCAAGTTCTAGGGTGCATGTGCACAACATGCAGGTTTGTTATATATGCATACATGTGCCATGTTGGTGTGCTGCACCCATTAACTTGTCATTTACACTAGGTATATCTCCTAATGCTATCCCTCCCCGCTCTCCCCACCCCACCCCAGGAACCGCTGTGTGATATTCCCCACCCTGTGTCCAAGTGTTCTCATTGTTCAATTCCCACCTATGAGTGAGAACATGCGGTGTTTGGTTTTCTCTCCTTGCGATAATTTGTTCAGAATGATGGTTTCCAGCTTCATCTATGTCCCTAGAAAGGACATGAACTCATCCTTTTTTATGGCTGCATAGTATTCCATGGTATATATGTGCCACATTTTCTTAATCCAGTCTATCATTGATGGACATTTGGTTTGGTTCCAAGTCTTTGCTATTGTGAATAGTGCCACAATAAACATACATGTGCATGTGTCTTTATAGCAGCATGATTTATAATCCTTTGGGTATATACCCAGTAATGGGATGGCTGGGCCAAATGGTATTTCTAATTCTATATCCTTGAGGAATCACCACACTGTTCATATCCTTACTCACTTTCTGATGAGGTTGATTTTTTCTTGTAAATTTGTTTAAGTTCTTTGTTGATTCTGGATATTAGCCCTTTGTCAGATGGGTAGATTGTAAAAATTTTCTCCCATTCTGCAGGTTGCCTGTTCACTCTGATAGTAGTTTCTTTTGCTGTGCAGAAGCTCTTTAGTTTAATTAGATCCCATTTGTCAATTCTGGCTTTTGTTGCCATTGCTTTTGGTGTTTTAGTCACGAAGTCCTTGCCCATGCCTATGACCTGAATGGTATTGCCTACGTTTTCTTCTAGGGTTTTTATGGTTTTAAGTCTAACATTTAAGTCTTTAATCCATCTTGAATTAATTTTTGTATAAGGTGTAAGGAAGGGATCCAATTTCAGCTTTCTACATATGACTAGCCAGTTTTCCCAGCACCATTTATTAAATAGGGAAACCTTTCCCCATTTCCAATTTTTGTCAGGTTTGTCAAAATCAGATGGTTGTAGATGTGTGGTATTATTTCTGAGGGCTCTGTTCTGTTCCACTGCTCTGTATCTCTGTTTTGGTACCAGTACCATGATGTTTTGGTTACTGTAGCCTTGTAGTATAGTTTGAAGTCAGGTAGTATGATGCCTCCAGCTTTGTTCTTTTGGCTTAGGATTGTCTTGGCAATGAGGGCTGTTTTTTGGTTCCATATGAACTTTAAAGTAGTTTATTCCAATTCTGTGAAGAAAGTCATTGGTAGCTTAATGGGGATGGCATTGAATCTATAAATTACCTTGGGAAGTATGGCCATTTTCACGATATTGATTCTTCCTATCCATGAGCATGGAATGTTTTTCCATTTGTTTGTGTCCTCTTTTATTTCGTTGAGCAGTGGTTTGTAGTTTTTCTTGAAGAGGTCGTTCACATCCCTTGTAAGTTGGATTCCTAGGTATTGTATTCTCTTTGAAGCAATTGTGAATGGGAGTTCACTCAGGATTTGGCTCTCTGTTTGTCTGTTACTGGTGTATAGGAATGCTTGTGATTTTTGTACATTGATTTTGTATCCTGAGAATTTGATGAAGTTGCTTATCAGCTTAAGGAGATTTGGGGCTGAGATGATGGGGTTTTCTAAATATACAATCATGTCATCTGCAAACAGGGACAATTTGACTTCTTCTTTTCCTAATTGAATACACTTTCTTTCTTTCTGCGGCCTGATTGCCCTGGCCAGATCTTCCAACACTATGATGAATAGGAGTGGTGAGAGAAGGTATCCCTGTCTTGTGCCAGTTTTCAAAGGGAATGCTTCCAGTCTTTGCCCATTCAGTATAATGGCTGTGGGTTTGTGATAAATAGCTCTTAGTATTTTGAGACAGGTTCCATCAATACCTAGTTTATTGAGAGTTTTTAGCATGAAAGGCTGTTGAACTTTGTAAAAAGGCCTTTTCTGCATCTATTGAGATAATCATGTGGTTTTTGTCTTTGGTTCTGTTTATATGATGGATTACGTTTATTGATTTGCTTATGGTGAATGAGCCTCGCATCCCAGGGATAAAGCCAACTTGATCGTGGTGGATAAGCTTTTTGATGTGCTGCTGGATTTGGTTTGCCGGTATTTTATTGAGGATTTTTGCATCAGTGTTCATCAGGGATATTGGTTTAAAATTCTCTTTTTGTTGTGTCTCTGCCAGGCTTTGGTATCAGGATGATGCTGGCCTCATAAAAAGAGTTAGGATTTCCTCTTTTTCTGTTGATTGGAATAGTTTCAGAAGGAATGGTACCAGCTCCTCCTTGTACCTCTGGTAGAATTCGGCTGTGAATCCGTCTGGTCCTGGATGTTTTTTTGTTGGTAGGCTATTAATTATTGCCTCAATTTCAGAGCCTGTTATTGGTGTATTCAGGGATTCAGCTTCTTCCTGGTTTAGTCTTGGGAGAGTGTATGGGTCCAGGAATTTATCCATTTCTTCTAGATTTTCTAGTTTATTTGCATAGAGGTGGTTATAGTATTCTCCGATGGTAGTTTGTATTTCTGTGGGATCGGTGGTGATATCCCCTTTATCATTTTTTATTGTGTTTATTTTATTCTTCTCTCTTTTCTTATTAGTCTTGCTAGCGGTCTGTCAATTTTATTGATCTTTTCAAAAAACCAGCTCCTGGATTCATTGATTTTTTGAGGGATTTTTTATGTCTCCATCTCCTTCACTTCTGCTCTGATCTTAGTTATTTCTTGCGTTCTGCTAGCTTTTGAACGTGTTTGCTCTTGCCTCTCCAGTTCTTTTAATTGTGGTGTTAGGGTGTCAATTTTAGATCTTTCCTGCTTTCTCTTGTGGGCATTTAGTGCTATAAATTTTCCTCTACACACTGCTTTAAATGTGTCCCAGAGATTCTGGTATGTTGTGTCTTTGTTCTCATTGGTTTCAAAGAACATCTTTATTTCTGCCTTATTTTTGTTATGTACCCAGTAGTCATTCAGGAGGTTGTTCAGTTTCCATGTAGTTGAGCGGTTTGAGTGAGTTTCTTAGTCCTGAGTTCTAGTTTGATTTCACTGTTGTCTGAGAGACAGTATAGTGATTTCTGTTCTTTTACATTTGCTGAGGAGTGCTTTACTTCCAACTCTGTGGTCAGTTTTGGAATAAGTGTGATGTGGTGCTGAGAAGAATGTATATTTTGTTGATTTGGGGTGGACAGTTCTGTAGATGTCTGTTAGGTCTGCTTGGTGCAGAGCTGAGTTCAAGTCCTGGATATCCTTATTAACCTTCTGTCTCATTGATCTGTCTAATATTGACAGTGGGGTGTTAAAGTCTCCCATTATTAAAAAAAAAAAAAAAAAAAAAACCTTAACAAAGGTGTGAGAAAATTGTTACTCTCTTACATTGCTGGCAAAAATGTAAATCGGTTCAACCTTTACAGAGGAAATTTGGCAGTATCTACCAAAATGACAAATTATATTCTTTGTATAAATGTATGATAACTGATAAATTATACTCTTTCATCAAGCAATTAACTCTACTCCTCGGATACATCTAGGATATACAAATACCCTTGTACATATTCCACTCATGCATGGCAATTCATTAAATGGTTGTTGGTAACAGCAAAAGATTGAAACAAAAACTAAGTATCTATTAGTAAGGGGCTGGTTAATTACATTTTGATATACACATAAGAGTGAAATACTCTACAGCCAATGTGATGACCAGTGTTCTTTCTATGCTGATGAGGAAAGATAACTAAGTGAAAAACGGAGATACAAAACTGTGTGTATAGTATACTAACATTTGTCTAAATTGAGAATATGGGTTTATTTTTCTTATATATGCATTATACATCTGAAAGGAAAATTCATGAAAATAAGTACACTGGATGGCTACAGAAACGGAAACTAGGAAACTAGGGGACAGGTAGATGTAAATGGCAAGGGTATCTCATTGTACACTCTATACTTTTTGCATTTTGAACCATGAACATGTATTACCTACTCAAAAATTAAAATGAAAAGTGATAAAGAAATCTTAAAAGCAAGCCCCTAAAAGTGTACATTATATCCAGGGAACCAGATAAAAAGCAGATTTTTCATCAGAAGAAAATGTGGCCAGAAGACACTGGAAGGACTTAAAGTATGGGAAGAAAAAAAAACTGCCAATGTAAAATTCAGTAATCAGTGGAAATCTCTTTCAAAACAAAGGTCTTTGGGTTCTGGTTAGGTTTGGCTAAAGGAAGGCAGTGGTAGAAATCAGAAGTCAAGAGGAAGGAGAAACGAGGGTCTTTCTCCCCTAACCCCTCTGCTTTAGGATCCTCTATAGCAGTAGTTATATCTCTTCAGAGGTACCCTCTCATACAAATCAGTGCTGCTTCCTCTCATCAACCATCTCCTGTCTGTGGGCTCTAGTAATACTTTCTTTTTCCTTTGTCCCTCCATTTCTAGAGCTAACAGCAACTTGCCACAATTGCCATTGTCCAGGTTCACCATCTCCTGTCTATTCTCTCAGATCATCATCTAACACCTTTAAAAGTGATTCTATGAGTAAGTTCCTTCTACTGAATTATCTAGCATGGTTTACATTTACCTAACTGAATCTTGACTGAAATATATCTTAATCAAAAAGAAAATGAAGGTCAGTCTGCCAAGGCCTAGACCTGGGAGGGGAGGCCGCTATTGATAGCCCAGAGGGAAAGAACAAACTGGGGGTATCTGGGATGCAGTGGCCTTAGTCCTTCAGGTGGAACAGTGCAACATGGGAAAGAAAATCAAGCACACAGCTGACAGTTCGTCAGAGAATGAAGAGTACACTGTGGAGAAGGTACTAGACAGGCATGTGGTTAAGGGGCAAGTGGAGTATCTACTGATGTGGAAAGGCTTTTCTGAGGAGCACAATACTTGGGAATCTGAGAAAAACTTGGATTGCCTTTAGCTCATTTCTTAGTTTACAAAAACGTTTAAGATGATGAAGGAGGGTTAAAATAACAAACCTGGGGAGAAGTCAGAAAGTAGCAAGGAAATCCAATTTCTCAAACTGTGCTGAGAGTACCAAGTCCAAAAAAGAGAACAGAGCAATGATATCACTCGGGGCTTTGAGATAAGACTAGAACCAGAAAAGATCATTGGGGCAACAGATTGCTGTGGCGATTTATGTTTTTAATAAAATGGAAAGACAGATGAAGCAGACCTGGTTCTTGCAAAAGAAGCTAATGTGAAATGTATACAAAACTATGACAGCATTTTATGAAGAGAGACTGATGTTGCATGCATACCTTGAGGATGCAGAAAACAAAGAGGAAAAAACAGCAAAGGGCTAAAGGAGGGGGTGATCCCTGTCACTTCTCTTAGTACATTATACATTCACATTCCTGTCTCTTCCCTTCTCCCCACCCCTTTCTATCCTAAACACATCGTTGAAAAAATGTGTTTATCACTGTGCTCCACAGGAGAAAAGTTGGTATTGGTTCTCTTTAACATAATTGATAGTCCTATTTATAGGGGGAAAAAATAAAAAAGGAAACAAAAGTGAATTCATTGAAAATCATTCCCTACAAAACAAGGAGCAAATTGTTTCTTAATCTCAATTCCAAAATTAAAAGGGAAAACCTTTTCAAGGTATCATAGCTTAAGAAAATTATAGCTAATAAGTTTCAACCAATAAATTACTAAAAAAAATATATGATTTGCTTAAATATTTTGAATTCTATAATTCTCTTCATTGCTTCTTATATAGCAAACTTGGAAGAAATTCTTCCAGTGCCTTAATCCTGGGATAGTTTCTCATAAGTTTTCTTTGTAAGAAGCAGTGAGCAAAATTTTGTCGATTTTATAATTACAGAAGCATTTCATGTAAATTTTTTTCTTTTTTCTTCATTCCACAGTAAAAGCTGCCAGTATAATATTGTAGTTCTATAAACCAAAAATATTAGTGGGAAAGAAGTTAAAAAAAAAAAAAAGTTCAGATATATAGTTTTTAAATGATCTGACTTAGCACAAGGTTAAGCCATTCAAAATTTAAAAATTCAAATGTACTTACACCATTCATAATGACTATATACATCCTTTAAAGAATAACTTTTAAAGAATAAAGATCTTCCTAATAGTAGGTTGTAGTCAACTGCATTTTGCTTTAATTTTTGTATATCCACACTGACCAAGAGAACCAACTATCAAGCTTTCCTTCCTTCAGAATAGAAAAACAATAAATACCATTTTCCAAAACGACACATGTACAGTCCTCTAGATTCTGATATATATAGTAGTGTGGGTGGGAACAGGGTATTTCTTTTGCCCTGATCACTTTCCATCCCTGCCAACACAAATATACCAGTTAGCAATCTATCTCTTTGCCCATAAAACAACTACAGTACCAACCGCTTTACTCCAAAATCAATAAAGGGAGCAATGAAGACCAAAATTACAGGTGAAAAGATGCTCGTCACCACTAAGTCCAAATGCAATACTAAGTTTCTAACGATGGCCAATATAAACAAATGCACTAAGAGTTTTTTAATATTAACTTTAGCTACAACAAATCCTATAAACAAAATATTCTAGTGTAATAGGGAAGAACAAAACTATCTCATGAAGTTTGGTAAGAGAAAAGAATTAAGACCACCAACTGCCTCAAATATATATATATATATATATATATATATATATAAAATCATCTCTTCCTCAGAGAGAGAAGACAAAGAGATAGAAGGCTGGATGGCCTAGATTTTTCTTTAAAATGACCAAGTTCACATGTCACAAATGATTAGTAAAGACAGTAGATACAAAATTGGTTAAGGTGCTGAATAAGTGTTCATCAATGTAACGAGTCAGGAAGTAGTAAGAGTGCTATGTGCTGTGGAGAAGGGCAATACTTATTGAACCCTACAAGACAAACACCTTTTGTGGGGCCCAGACCCCGCAAAAAACAAATGTACCTTTATAATTAGCCTTTCTTCCTGTATTTCCAAGCCATTTCCTAAATTAGTTGAAAGCCTAGACTTAAATTATAAATGCAATCAAGTAAAACTTGATCATAGAGTAAAGACTGAAGTTAGGCTAGGCATAAATGCTGTGTTTGAAATACAGTACAATTTAGCAACATAATCAGAAAATATCAGTGATCTAACATTACATGTGTAGTCTAGTCCAAGATGATCTAGCCACTCAAAATAAGAGACTGATTATACCCACTCAGCTCCATGAAGACAAGACCATTTGGTCTTCTCTCTTAGACAACTTGCCAATACGCCTTTTAGTCTTTGCCAGCGCACACGCCAAATACTGCTAGCTGAGCTAGTTCCTCCAGTGATTCCTGTGGACCTAGTGGCCGTCAGGCAAATACCTGGTGTCCTATGACTCACCTCTGCCTGGAACACTGAAATCTATGAACACTTCCTTCCTGCTGGGTAAAAGGAGGTTGTGAAGGCAGCATTAAAATGTGCCTTTCTTTTATGTAAAACTTATACAGTTTATGTTTTCTGCCTGAAAGTCCACTTAGTTTCAGAGTGTTTGACTTTGTTCCACCTGTGAAACTTAACTTAGGAACCAGTATTTAACCAATCTAAAACAAGGCAAGAGAAAAAAACCAGTAACAACTTAATTAACTCAATTTGCAAAAGTCCCCCAACTTCTCAGGTTTCTGTTTTCTTATCTGCAAAGAATGAATTTGAGGTCCATATGCACAAAGCAGAATCTCTGTTTCTTTAGAAAATACAGCTTAGAAGGACAGTCGACCCAGGTAAAGGTAGACAGAATTATAATTAGCTGATTTAAGACAATTCACCACATGACTTTTTATTTCTGTAACATTGGAAATAACACTCAGGTATAAATAAAAGCAGAATCCACTTTCCTTCCCTGTTGACAACACTAGCAAAACTCTACTTTTTCAAGTCTCCCAGCTGATAGAAGGCAGATCAATACGTAAGTATAATTACAAAATAGATAAAGGCTTTTACTAAGGTGGACATATATACCAGACAATACTGCCAGAGAATATAGTAACTTACAATTTTTTCATATAACATATTTTATTTGTAAATGTTATACATATATAAAAGACAGTCTCCTCATTTTTCATATGTCAAGCAAATAAAAAACTTAAAGTCATGATATAAATCAAAAGAACTGTAAAAACAGATAATAAATATATTGAAATCTGTTAATATCCAGGTGCCTTAAACATTCGGTTTGCCATCCCTAAGAGGCTCTTCTGCTCCTTCATCTAAGTTATTCCTGTCATTCCTTCAGAGTACAGCAAGTTAGCTCACCCAGCACATTTTCACTGACCTCCAAGACAGGTCAAGTCCCTGTTATGCCCTCTCATTTTACCCTGTAATTCCCTCCTAACTACAGTTATATAAAAGTGTAACTGTTTGTTTGATATATCTCTTAGCTCTGTAACATCTTTGAGAATGAGAATTTATCTATCTTATATTCTCTTTTATCCCTAGAAGCAAGCAGAGCTTTACAGAATAAATGAATAATTATGCAGTAATTGTTAGAAAAATTTTTTGATTAAATATTTAAATAAAATAACATACTGTTGTAGATTGACTACTCCTTTAGTAGAACTAACATGTTGCTATTTCCCCATTTTTCTTCTGGTATGGAAAATATAATTAACTTCTCTGTAAAGTAAATACAAATAATGCAAACAGTTTTCCTTCTAAGAAATCTTACTATTTAGTAAGTCATCAACATAATGTATTTCTTTTGACTTATATTGAACATCTTAGATAAGATTTGCTTCTGCTTAACACATTATTTTTTACACGGGCAGTAGTCGAAAAGCTAGTGTATTCATCCATTTTCATATTGCTATGAAGAAATACCCACGACTGGATCATTTATGAAGAAAAAGAGGGGTTTAATGGGACTCACAGTTCTACATGGCTGAGGAGGCCTCAATCACAGCAGAAGGCGAAGGAGAAACAAAGGCATGTCTTACATGTCGGCAGGCAAGAGAGCGTGTGCAGGGGAACTGCCCTTTATAAATCCATCAGATCTCATGAGACTTACTCACTATCATGAGAACAGCACAGGAAAAACCTGACCCCATGATTCAATTACCTCCCATTGGGTCCCTTCCATGACACATGGGGTTTATGGAAGCTACAACTCAAAATGAGATTTGGGTGGGGACACAGCCAAATCCTATCAGCTAGCAGGCAATGCAAGAGAAGTCAATAAATGACATATAACCAAAGAACTTTTGAAAGTTTTGTAAGAATTTTCACATAACAACGCTAAAATTAACAAAGATTATATAGATGAAAGAGGGAAAAAATGCGTGAAACAGTAATACTTCTTGCTTACGAATAATTTCTTTTAATACTTATTTTCCTCAAAAATCAGTAGAGAATAACTGAAACACTTTTGGTAATCTGCAAAATAATGTAAACATTTTCTTTGTAGTGTTATTAATTTTTTGTTTATTATTTTTGTCTACATAACCAATTCTTTAAGAAAATCATTTATCTCTCCAACACTTCTATGGTTCTGATGGGGCAGCCAACATAGTACGGCTGGGGATATGTTCTGAGAAATGCATCATTAGGTGATTTTGTCCTTGTGTGAACATCACTGAATGTATTTCCACAAACCTAAATGGTATAGTCTACTACACACCTGGGCTACAAACCTGTATAGCATGTTACTGTACTGAATACCATAGGCAACTGTAACAATAGTATTTGTGTATCTAAACACAGAAAACTAAGTAAAAATACAGTATAAAACAAGCTTGTCCAACCCGCAGCCTGCGTGCAGCCCAGGTGGCTTTCAGTGTGGCCCAACACAAATTCTTAAAGTTTCTTAAAACGTTACATAATCTTTTTGCAATTTTTTTTTCTTAGCTTACGAGCTGTCATCAGTGTTACTTAGTTTATATATGGGCCAAGACAATCCTTACTCTTCCAGTGTGGCCAGGAAAGCCAAAAGATTGGACACCCCGGTGTAAAATATAAAAGCTGTTTATGTGTATAGGCCACTTACCAGGAATGGAGCTTGCAAGAATGATGTCGCTGTGGGTGAGTCAGTGAGTGAATGGTGAATGAATGTTAAAGGCCTATGACATGACTATACACTAGTGTAGAAATATAAACACTGTATATGTAGGCTGGAGTGCAATGGCGTGATCTTGGCTCACTGCAACCTCCACCTCCTGGGTTCAAGTGATTCTCCTGCCTCAGCCTCCCAAGTAGCTGGGACTACAGGCGCTTGCCACCACGACCAGCTAATTTTTTGTATTTTTAGTAGAGACAGGGTTTCACCATGTTGGCCAGGATGGTCTCAATCTCTTGACCTCCTGACCCACCCTCCTCGGCCTCCCAAAGTGCTGGGATTACAGGCATGAGCCACCACGCCTGGCCTTTTTTTTTTTTTTTTTTTTTTAATACTTAAACTTGAGTAAGATTTGTCAGGTATAATCAAAAAGTTCAAATATAAATACATTCACATATTCCTTCCAGCATCACAAAATAAATATAATTTTTTAATACAGTTTTTTTTGTTTTTTTTTTTTTAGGTCAGGTGTGGTAGCTCACGCCTGTAATCCCAG
>NW_022316542.1:0-27052 GCF_002776525.5 Piliocolobus tephrosceles
CCCCCCCCCCATCAATCTGGTTTCATCCCTGAGCAATTGACATCAAGCTCCCATCCTAGTTTCCAGCATTTATCATTATTATTTTCCCTCATTTTACATTATTTTTGTCATTTCATTGGGAATCTCGAAAACTGCTAGATATAATGATGATGAGGCAGATGCATCATATGAGAAATGTAAACAAAACTACTGGAAGTAAAAGGCTTAGAAGAAAACTTTTATAAGCCAGTAAATGGAACATTTGACTCTAAGAATGAAGTTTCTTCTAGAAATAACAGAGAGGAAAAATTATAGGTAAGAAGAATTAAAACTTTTTACTTGAACAACTGAGATTTTAAGAGATCAGAAATTCATGGAAGAAAATAATAAATCTAATAGCGTGGTTTTGGTATTGTTGTAAAAATAAAAATCCAGGTAGTAAGACTTGAGAACTCATGCCCTTCACCAGACAGGCTCTACTGCCTACTATAAAAACAGTGACATGATCATTTTGTCAGGAATTATGCCAAGCACTTTACTCATTTAACCCGTAAAGTTACTATGCAGCAAGTCTAGTTATTGCCCCCATTTTACAAATAAAGAAAGTGATACAGAAATTATGAAACTTGCCCAGGATGACACAGTGTAAGCAGCAAAGCTGGTAAACTCACGGTGGAAATACAGCAGGGGAAAGAGAAGTTAACTCAAATCCAGCAAAGAATACCTTAGTATTCAAAGTGTGGTTCAGGGGCTAGCAGCATTAATATCACCTTGGAGCTTATCAGAAATGCAGACTCTCAGGCCCCCTCCCACAACTACTGAATCATAATCTAAATTTTAACAAGATCCCCAGGTGATCTTTATGTACATTAAAATATGAGTAGGATTGTGCTTGTCCTACTTATGGGAGAAGAGAAAGAACACCATCTTATGCTGGTATGAATCTGTATGAAAGATGTATGGAGATGAACCACTTGGGGAGCTAGGGTTTGTACTTGCACAGTACAATATATTAAAAATATTTCAAAAAGTGACATTTGGGGTTGTCACTGAATTAGTCACTTATCACTATTAGTGACTATTATCAATGTCAGTCAAAAGCCTGGAGAATTTGTAAGCTTGGAAAATACAGGTTTTAGGGAGGTATACATGATGGACTACATGTTAGCCCTTCCTGAGTTCCCAAGGGCACAGGCCTGGGAAGCACTTACAGCAGAAGCTCAGGTCAGCAAATGAAGGATGTTTCTCTAAGTAAAGATAACATGAGAGCAAAAGGTGAAACCTCTCCTAGAAGGTAGGAGTTACAGGTTCAAGGAAATTCAGAGTAGGAAGAAGCCACAGTAACAAAAGTGGCAGAAATGGCAGAGACTTTTAAAAGGTGGGGTTGGGGGGTTAGTAGATGAGCTTTAGAATCAGCCAGGATGAGAGAGTGTCAAAGGATCAGAACAGGAGATGGAAAAGTATGCAAAACCGTTAACTTTTCCTTGAAAAATTTATTATTTTGATAACTGAATGGGCACCCTGCTTACAAGGGAAAAAATAAAGGATATGTACCTTCACTAGTGTTATGTTTTCCATACATTTAAAGTGGAAGTTAAATATTGTCCCTCGTCTACTCCAAACATTTCAATGGTTCCCATTATCAGTGGTCAGCTGACATCTCTATGAGGTATTTCTTTACCTCTCCATTTAATACTGAAATATCCTTCCCCAATATCACTATGCCAGCACTATCCCCATCCTCCTCTATTTTTCTCTAATGAATCTGTCAGTTTTTCATTTATAAAGGTTTGAATGTCTTTCTGTCCCTATACCAGAATTATTAACTCCACAATAGGAGGATTTTTCTGTTTTGCTTACTACTGTTTTTCTCAGACCTTAGTGCAAAGCATACTATGAGGACTCAATAAACATTTGCCGAGTAAAATTTTAAGAATGGATTACCGAGAATACAAGCGTCCAAAAAAAAAATAGAATGGAAAATTAATAAGTTTTAAATACTTGAATATATACTCTAATTGGAACAGAAGTTCCATGAGAACAGGTATTTTTACCTCTTTTGCTGAATGTAAGAATGGTTAAAGTAGAATGTTCAATATAATGTACCTAATACAGCAGTGTGGTTGTCTATAAGCCTTTCTTTTAACACCATGGTAACAAATACAAGATACGTTGTCTGTGTATTTCAGTTCTAAATGGGTGGTCAGGGAGACTTCACCCCTAGGGGGAGCTCAAAGTACATCTTCCTTTACTTCACTGAGTGGGGTCAGGGTTGCTTCCCAGTAAGTAGTAAAAAGATCAAATGTCTTTCATCTACAGGAGAGGTCTTGAATCTTTTGTCATTCCCATCTGAATTTACTCTCCTCTCTCCTATAACAGGTGCCCGAAAAAAAAAAAAAAAATCTTCTGCCTCCTAGCTGGGGAAAGCTATTATGAGAGAGAAAATCAAGGTACAGACTAGGGAAAAAGTGGCATGGGATAGACAGCTTGCTTCAAGTCTGGCAAAGAAGAATCGTTTTTTACCAAGGAAAGTTCTAGGAATCCACAAGGGTGGTAGCAGGCACTTTTCTAGCAAATGTGGAATATGAATTCCAGCTAGGAACTGCTTGGGAATACAGTTAAAAATTAATTATATGAGTTTTCTTTATCAGCCAGTAATAACAGGATCTTAAACACTGTCACGTTAGCAACCATTAAAAACTTATAAGCAATAAATAACCAATAAGCTGTATTTAGCAAGAGCATAATGGTCTATTTTAAGTGTAAACAAAATGTGAAGTAGTAAACTGTTTTTTACCTGGAATGATCCAAGAATATCCTTTAAGGGCTCTTCATAAAACTCATCTCTTCCAAAGAACAGCAGCAACTCAAAGAAACTCCTAGAAAGAATAAGTGAATAACTTTCATTGCTTTCTTTGAGTTTTGCTCCAATTAAAAGATTATCAACTAGTAACAGTTATCGAATATCAAATATTTGACTTAAAATTTTTTGGTTTAAAAAAATTGTACTGATCACCAGAATTCATATTATGTTTTCTGTAAGATTTTAAAAGAAGTGCCTTCAAGGAAAATACAAAGAAATATACTTCAGTTTTAGAACTATAGAATGAAACAATTATATTACTCATGCCTACTAATGACCACAATGCAATACAATTTAATGGCATACAAGGTCACAGCAATGATAGAGCTATATATGGAAGGATGATCTAAAATGAACCCAAAGTCCGGCTTCACCGTAATATAATAGGACTCCAGAGAAAATCCGAAATCTCGTTTTTTTCAGGGTGATATAAGAGTTGTATAAAATTAACACAAAAACATAAGTTAGAGAATCACCATAAAACTCTTGGCCAACATTTCTATTACAGCATATACTAACAACTATAGCTAATGAATGACACGTGGTTCCTCACGCTAAGCTTACCTTGATTATCCCACTCATAACAGGATTGCTCAAATTCTGTAGTTCCTCATTTTTAAATAAATCATTTGGAAATACTGTTACTAAATTAGTGCTCTTAATAATTTATGATTCATGGCCGGGCGCGGTGGCTCAAGCCTGTAATCCCAGCACTTTGGGAGGCGGAGACGGGCGGATCACGAGGTCAGGAGATCGAAACCATCCTGGCTAACACAGTGAAACCCCGTCTCTACTAAAAAAATACAAAAAACTAGCCGGACGAGGTGGCGAGCGCCTGTAGTCCCAGCTACTCGGGAGGCTGAGGCAGTAGAATGGCGTGAACCCGGGAGGCGGAGTTTGCAGTGAGCTGAGATCCGGCCACTGCACTCCAGTCTGGGCGACAGAGCGAGACTCTGCCTCAAAAAAAAAAAAATAATTTATGATTCATAAAGAAAAGAACACGAATGATTTCCTAATCATGAGCATGGAAAATTATAAAATTATTTATTGTTTAGCAATCCTAAAGTAGTACAAGTGACAAATCCCTCTAAATCTTAGATCTTAATTCATCTAGCAGAATCCTCAAGTGTAACTACCTGAAGTTGTTTTTTTAATAAATGGTTTTTGCTTTTAATCAAAACAAATCACTAATAGACTAAAATTATAAAATATAACTATGAGAATATATATGCTTTTAAATTATATAAAATACCTAAATATTACACAGTTACACACTTACAGCACAATCACCATACTCCATAACCTGACATTTTTATAAATTTGACTACTACAAATTTTAAAATATCAACGGACCAAAAAACTTAAAACCAGTCCAAAGCAAACTGATAACACGGAGAAAGATTATTTGATGATTTCCTTAATTTAAATGCTTCTACAAGTTAGGTTAAAAAAAATAAAAAGTCAATAACCTAGTAGAAAACTGCAAGAGAATATTTCACAGAAAATAAATGCAAGTGGATTTTTTTTTTTTCAAATAGAAAAACATGCTCTTATTCATTGTCAGGCCAAAATTATAAAGATGAAATACCATTTCTCCTCTCATATTTATGAAAATAAGAGATGATGTATTCTATGGTGGCTTTGGTGTATAGAAACAGGACTTGATAATCTTGTTGGAGGGAATGTAAATGTTCCTATACTCATCACAATTTAAAAGGTACACATACAATTTGACCTAGCAGTTCTACTTATAGAAATTTCATCCTCGAAATATACATATATAAGCTCAAAGACATAAACAACAATATACATTACAAATGGTTTATAGTAGCAAAAAACTGGAAATATTCTGGAAATGTCTACCATAGGGTACTAGGTAAATTAAATATATCCATACAATGAAATACAATACAAATATTAATGGAACATTAGTGAGAATATAGCTACATCTATATGAATAAAAAATTCCAAGATATATTGTTAAGCAAAGACACAGAGATACATATTCATTACAGTATCTTTGTGTAAATGGGAATGGAGGTGAGGGGTCAAGGGGTGGAGGGAACATATACACCAATACATAAAGTTTGTACATTGTCAGACTATCTAGCAGGATATCCAGCAAAGCAACTGACTCCGCAAAGGGCAAATAAGAACTAGGGGTCAGAAATGAAAGGCAGAATTATTTTTTGTTACTAATCCTTTTGTAATTTTTCATTTTACTATTAATAAGTATAAAACAAGTCCAACAAAAAGTACCTCTGGAATCTTCTCTATTCCTAGTAACAAAGCACTAATTCACATCTATCTCATCTTTAAACATCTAATGGACCTCCACTCTAGACATTCCATACTTACTCAAAATCCATGTTGAACACAGCAGTTATTATGTTCCTAAAACAGAAATGAACCCACTACTCACCAACTTTACAAACTGCTGTTTGGACTGTACCATCTAAAGCACAGATGGTAGTGTGCATGCCCCACTACCAGTTACCTAAATAACATGGTCCAACTCCATGATGATGATATTAAAGAGAGAAAAACCACATGCAAAGTAACAGTAAATAAAGGCAAAACACATCAAACCTTTTCCTTAGAGGAAGTTTTAAGGAAGACAGCAAGTATTTATGAAGTAAGAAAAGGCTGAAATTACTATAAGAAACTGAAATATATGTAGAATGAGAAACCCCTTGTTTCCAACCTGTTGTATTTCCTATTGACTGTATAAATAATCAACTAAATGTTTAGAGATCAACTTGTGTAGCTCTCCTTATGGAAGAAAACTCTGTAGGGTGCAGACTGAATGAGTCCAAAATAGTATAAAGTAGAAGCCCATAAGAAGTAACAGCCTACAGCAAGGCTAGTAAACTACTGCTCACAGGCCAAATCTGGCCCGAGGAAGGCCAGTTTTTGTACAGTACATGAGATATGAATGGTTAGCCATATTTAAATTTTTTTAAGTCAAAAGAATAGTATTTCATGGTGGGTGAAAATTACATGAAATACAATGATCAGTGCCAATATATAAGGTATTACTGGAACACAGTCATATCCATTTATTTACATATTGACTATAGCTGCTTTCATACCACAGTGGTAGAGTTGACCAGTGACAACACAGACCTATTGTAGGCAGAGAGCCTATAATATTTAGTATCTGGTCCTTTACAGACCCATGGTCTAGGTGTTTAGGTTTGAATCTCAGCTCCACTGCTTAATTGATGAGTATCCCTGGGCAAGTTACTTAATATCTCAATGCTTCAGTTTATTTATTTATAAAACACAAGTAATAATATTAGTAACCACCTCTTGAAAAGCACTTGGCATAATTCCTGGCACTTAGTGCTATAGGTATTTGCTGATTAATAATATAGTACAACCATTATTTATTAACATGTCACCATCCAGATTTTCTTCAACAATCTATAAGGAAACACAAGATCTTCAGAGGTTTGTTCTGCTCAGCTATACATATGTCAGTTTTGTTGAAATGTAACAGACTAATTATTTTTAAACTATAACGATTTATAAAAAATATCTGATTAAACTCATCAAAAGATTTCTTTCCAAAAATTTATTATTGTATCATATTTATCAGTTTTTCATGTTGAATATGTTTCTACAATAAATGTGTTTAATACATTTTTACCATGTTTTAATATGTTAATAGTTTATACATTTATAAAAAATTTGAGTCCAAATTATAAGTTATGTACAGTTCATTTACCTAAATTGAAATAATTATCCAGGATATTCCCAAACAAAATGATTTACAGTTAGGTCCCTCTTGAATAACACGGATTTAAACTGTGCAGGTCTAGTTATAAACAAACTCAGCAAATTCAACATGAAAACAAGGATGAAGACCTTTATAATGATCCTCTTCCACTTAATGAAGAATGAATATATTTTCTTTTCTTTATAGTTTTCTTGATAACACTTATTCTCTAGCTTCCTTTATTATAAGAATTCAGTGTATTCTACATATAACATACAACATGTGTGTGCACCAATACTCTATATTATTGGTGAGGCTCCCTACCAACAGCAGGCTATTAGTACTTAAATTCTAGGGGAGTCAAAAGTTATATGTGAATATGACTGCATGGGGGAGGGTGGTCAGCACCCCAACCCCTGCATTGTTCAAGGGTCAACTGTAAATACAGACAAACATAATTTGTAGTAGGACAAATACATGCTAAATGATTTGTGTTTTGAATTTTTAAAAAATCGATGATACATAATCATACTTATTTGCCTTTCATCAATCAGTATCTTCCTATTTGCTATGCAAGCAAATAACTAGAGTACTACTAAAGTTCCTATTTATGAAACAGACTGATTTTATCATTTGGATGCTAGGAATTCAGACCATATTTTCCTATATACAGTTATGCATCACTTACTGAAAGGGATACATTCGAGAAATGCATCCTTAGGCAACTGTGTCATTGTGCAAACATCAGAGTGTGCTTATACAAACCTAGCTGGTATAGCCTACTATACATCTAAGCTATATGATATACAGCCTATTGCTCTTAGGCTACAAACTTGTTCAGCACATTTGTATACTGAATGTTATATGCAGCTGTAACACAATGGTTAAGTATTTGTGTATCTAAACACAGAAAAGGTACAGTAAAAGTACGCTATTATAATCTTATGGGACCACTGTCATATATGTGGTCAGTCATTGACCAAAACGTCATTCTGTGACATATGACTGTACTACAAACGGTAATAAGGTACCAGGCTTCCCTAAAACACACAGACAGACATAGAGTGTTTGAGAGTGATAACCAGAATTATTATTCTTTTTTGGATTTCTGTAGCATATTAGTAATTTTTACACTAAAATACAAGAAAGATTTGTGCATTTATCTACCATAGGAAAATTCCACTAAATATGATACTTAACTATCCAAATAAAAGAAATCCACTTAACCAATTTAAGTAAAGGAAAATTAGGTCTACTCTACGTGAGACAGACAATAAATATAATAAACCCACATTTTATTTAAACCACTCAACTTTTAACAACTTTTCTATATATACTAACTGAAGCTTTGTTATCTCACAGAAATTTCTATTCAGTCCTACTTAACAGTAACAAAGAGCATTTGATTGTGGGTAACGTTGACATACTCAACTATTCCAATGCATTTAATCTTCAAAATACTTTCTTCAGTAACATCTTTACTGAGGGAGGAAAAAGTTAACATTTTGTTCACACACACACACACACACAAGTGCCCACTAATCCACAGGGGATATTACCAGACCCCTTCTCTTCCACTGGATGGCTTAAACCATGGATAGTACCTAACCCAATTTTCATCAATTTGAACATGTTTCTGTTCATATCTCCCACTCACAAATGTAACGCCTTTTCCATCTTAACTAAGCACCTTAACATACACTGTGTGGTTTTAAATTTTGCAGTTTGAGGTGGGACAATAAAACTAGCATGAATTTCTTTGTCCCTCACAATTTCAGAGATAGGAAATTTGTTCTCACTGTGAGATGTTAGCAACCTCAGCATACAATTTTTTTTTCTGAAGTTGAGAACTTTCACCTTTTCAATTGAAGCACTTTATAGCTTCTCTTTGGCATACATGAATTACCGGCATCACTACTCTTGGCTTTGGGGCCATTATTAAGTAAAATAAGGGTTACTTAAACACAAACACTGTGATACTCATGATAGTTGACCTGATAACCTAGAGGGCTACGAAATGACTAATGGGCAGGTAGTGTATACAGTGTAGATCCACTAAACAAAGGGATAATTCACATCCTAGTTGGGATGGTGTGAGATTTCATCATGCTACTCAGAATGGCCTGTAATTTTAAAATGTATTATTTCTGGAATATTCTATTTAACATTTTTGGACCATAGTTGACTATGGGTAACAAACCACAGAAAGTGAATCCACAGATGAGGGGAGACTACTGTACGGACAAAACTAAAGAAACTGTACATTGTATTTTCCATAGTATGAGTCACTAGGTACCTTTAATGATTCTCCCTCTGAAAGCAATTAAAATGAGCTTGCCTTGGCTAAAAATTCAAATAGCTACACCAGTATATTCTTCCCCACATTTCTAGACTGGAAGGAAAACTGCCAGTGTGGACTTGGAGCTAAGTAGAAAAAGAAAAAAAAAAAAAAAAACTACTTTGAAAATCTTCTCTTGTAGGTTGTGACCTGAATTCATATACCTACATGGTCAAAATATTCTCAAGCGAAGAATTTAGTTAATATTGGTCCCAAGCTAGTAATATCTCCAGGCACCTGACAAAAACAAATGCAAATTCTTTCAATCCAGGCTTCAATTACCACAGATAAATTTATTCTAGACAATAACAACTCACAATATAAACAAAAATAATCATGATAAGAACAATAAAAACCACAACATACAAGGAAACACAGCACTACGAACAAGGCCAAAAGAACATTAGTCACAGAGACTTTATTAAAATCATAGAGAATACAAAATAAGGGTATTATATAGTTTAAGAAATGATGACATTGAAAATATAAAGAACAAGGTAAAATTATCAGTAGTCAAAATGCTTCCAGAAATAATAAAATCATTGAAATTAAAAGTCAGTAGGCAGATTTTATGGACGATTAGATACACCTGAAGGAAAAATTGATACACTGAAAAAATTATCCAGAGTACCTACCGAAAGAAAAAGAAATGGAAAACACAAGAAGCAAGAATTAAGGAACACAGAGGCGGAGTACACATGTTTAATCATAGTTCTAAAAGGGAAATAAGAAATGTGGCTAAGACATTAACTGGACAAGAATTTTTCACAACTGATGAAAAATCTGAATCCATAGATTCAGGAGAGCCCAGAAAATGCGAACAGAGATAAATAAAATAATTATACATCTAGCTAATCATAATAAACTATAAAATACCAATAAAGAGCAGTGGATAAACAGAGGAAGATATAGATTGTTTACAAAAACATGGGAAATTAAATTGGAAAGAAAGGTCTAAGATGCAAATCAGTAAATATATAAGCTAAAGAATTTTGGCAATTTGAAGTACTAATAAAAATAATCTCATCTGGGCTTCAAAAATAGAGCAAAAACACATGACATCAATAACATATAAGCATTCATTCAGCATTAGTGTTCCAATGTCATTTTACCGGAGGAACATAAAGTATATAAAGTGTATACCTCAATAAGTTAAGAGCTAAATTCCCCTTAACTAATTTACACATTTACATACAGTAAAAGTATCTTCAAGTTTTTCTGGGGGTAGACAATTTCATTACAACATTGAGTATCTAGGAAACATGAAACAACAAGAGAAATGAAAAGGGACTAGCCAATATTACATTTTGTAAAGCCTCTATAATTAAATCAACATTGTGTTGGCACACGAACAGACAAATAGGCTAATGAAACAAAATAGAAAATCCAAAACGAGACCACAATTGTATGTGAAAATTTAGTATATGATAAAAACAGCATCTCATCTCAAATCAGGGAAAAATTCACTTCTTCATACTGGACAGCCAAATGTTAAAAATTATACAGCACAAATATCAGGAAAAAAATCCTTATATAACTTGGTTACTGAGAAATGTTTCTTAGATATGATAAGAAACTCAGAAGCAATAGGGGAACATTAATATATTTTAATTACATTTTTAAAATCTACATGGCTTAAAAAAGCATTAAACAGATTAATATCACACGCAAAGCAAAAGATAAATGAAAAAAAGGGCCGAGCCCAGAGGCTCACACCTATAATCCCAGCACTCTGGGATTGAGGTGTGAGGCCGAGGCGGGCAGATAATTGAGTTCAGGAGTTTGAGACCAGCCTGGCCAACATGATGAAACCTTGTCTCTACAAAAAATACAATTAGCTGGGGGTAGCTGCACACATGTGTAATGTCAGCTACTCCTGAGGCTGAGGCAGGAGAATTGCTTGAATCCAGGAGGTGGAGGTTGCAGTGAGCCAAGATCACACCACTGCAATCCAACCTGGGTGACAGAGTGAGACTCTGTCTTCCAAAAAAAAAAGATAAATGAAAAAATATACATTTTTAACTTACACCACAGGAAGAACTTAATATGTCTATAACAATAATGAGAAGAAAAAGTCCAACTAATGTATAGGAAATAGGATTGACATATACTCAGATAGCTCATGGAAAATCAAACACAAATGGTCTTCAGGAACATCCTAGTCCATTTGTGCAGCTGTAACAGAATACCTGAGACTGAGTAATTTATAATGAAGAGAAACTTACTTGACTCCCAGTTCTGGCAGCTCATCAGAGCACCAACAGGTTTGGTGTCTGGTGAGGCCCTTCTCTTCCGAGAAGATGGTACGGTGAATGCTACATCCTCTGGAGAGGAGGAAGACTAGATCATTACATGGCAGAAGGTGGAAGGGCCAAGCGGCAAAAAGGGGCCAAACTCACCCTTTTATAACAGCATTAATCCCACTATGAGGGAGCAGGCCCTCATGGCCTAATCACCTCTCAAAGGTCCCACCTCTTAATGCTGTTACAATTCCAATTAAATTGCAATATGAGTTTTGGGGGGGATAAAGCATACCAAAGGATGTGAAAAAAAGATACTCAAACTTCAGTCACAATAAGAAAGATACAAATTAAAAATACACCAAGATGCCATTTCTCATTATTAGTTCAGTCAAAAAAAAAAATCAAAAGATTGACAGAATAAATTGTGACGAGGTCAGAGGTATACAAGGCCAGATTTTGTGGGTAGTAATGCAAAATGGTACACGCGCTATGGAAGGAACACTGGGCATATTTAGCAACACTACAATTTAGGAACCTACCCCCAAAATCTGGCAAAAATTCAAAAAGAGGTATCCAAAAGAATATTAACTGTCGCACTATTTATAACAGGAAAAGAATGTAAACGACCCAAATGCATACCAGTGGAGGACAAATTGGCTAAACTATGCTACATCAACACAATAGAATTCATAGAATCCACAGAATACTACAAATTGTAAAAAACGAACTTGGAATAGTCTGTATCACTGTGGAGTGATCTCCAAGATATAATACTAAGTAAAAAAAGCAGGGTAGAAAAATGTATGTATCTGTTTATCTAAAAAAGGGCATGGGGGCGTAGATATGTTATCTGTTAGTTGGACCTTGCTTTTCTGTCAACCGAATTCCTGTCTTTAATAGGTGCAGACCATGTGAATTTTATGTAATTGATGTTTGTTTTCTGAAATTGAGTCTTGCTGTCTTGCTCAGGCTGGAGTGCAGTGGTATGACTCAGCTCACTGCTACCTCCACCTCCTGGGTTCAAGCAATTCCTGTGCCTCAGTCTCCCGAGTAGCTGGGATTACAGGCGTGTACCAACACACCCAGCTAATTTTTGGTATTTTAGTAGAGACAGGGTTTCACAATGTAGGCCAGGCTGGTCTTGAACTTCTGGCCTGAAGTAATCTGCCCGCCTTGGCCTTCCAAAGTGCTGGGATTATAGGCGTGAGCCACCGTGCCTGGCTAAATTTTATGTAATTTTTGATATGCTTAGATTAAAACCTATCATCTTAATAGCTTCCTTTGTTCTGTTTGACCTCTTCTTTCACCTTCTTTGGGACTGAGCAATTTTAAGATTCCATTTAGTGTCCACTTTGGCTTAACACATCCACCTGTTTTTAGCGGTTACTCCAGAGTTTACAAATATGTACGTCTTTAAAAATCCCAGCCTAATCTCAAATAATATTATGGTGCTTTAGGTATAAAATCCTATGTGCTATTTTTGTCATTCATTTGATTTTAAATATGCTACAGACCAATAATATTTCATTATAATTTTTGCTTTATTCCTGGCATCTGGAATATATGGCCCATAGGCTGCCTGCCAGTTTCTATAAAAATTGTGTTGAAACACAACCCTATCGATTCATTTATGTAGTGTTTATGGCTGCTTTCTTGCTACAAGAGCAAAGTTGAGTTTACAAACAGAGACACTAGGGTCCATGAGTCTAAAATAGCCCTTTTAAAAACTGTTTTGTCAACCCCTGCTTTAGACCATCAGTTATATTTTACAATGTTTAAAAATCAGAAAAATTTAATTTGATATTTATCTTCAGTTTTTATTTACCATTTTCAGCTCTATTTCCTTAGATACATCCAAATTTCTGTCTAGCATCTGGTGCTGCTTATGGAACTCCCTTTAACGTTTTTTGTAGTTCAGGCCTGCCAGAAATGAATTACCTCAGTTTTTGATTAGATACATCTCTCTCTTTTACTTTAGAAATACATTTTCTCAAACTGCAAGTCTGGCCAGGTGTGATGGCTCATGCCTGTAATCCCAGCAGAGGCTGAGGCGGGTGGATTGCCTAAGGTCAGGAGTTTGAGACCAGCCTGGCCAACATGACAAAACCCCGTCTCTACTAAAAATATAAAAATTAGCCAGACATAGTGGCGGGCGCCTGTAATCCCAGCTACTTGGGAGACTGAGGCAGGAGAATGGTTTGAACCTGAGAGGCAGAGGTTGCAGTGAGCCAAGATGGCACCAATGCACTCTACCCTGGGAGACAGAGCAAGACTCCATCTCAAAAAAAAAGTTAATACTTCTTTTTTCTTTCATCACTTTAAAGTTGTCACCTCATTGTGTTTTGGCTTGCAATTTCTGAAGAGATGTCTGCTACACATTATCTTCACTCTTCTTTGGATAATGTCTTTTTTTCTCTTGTTACTTTGACCTACTTGTGTTCTAGTTTCTGTAGTTGGATCCTTTTCATTATTTTAAGAAAATTCATGCCATTATTTTGTCAATATTTATTCTGCCTCATTTTATCTTCTTGTGAGATTCCAGTAGACAGTTTTAGATTTTCCTAAATTTTTAGACACTCTGTTCTGTTTCTCCCTGCCTTTTAGTTTGGGTATTTCTATGAATCTACATTCAAGGTTCATTCTTTCTTTAGCTGCATTAAGTCTGCTAAGGAATCTGAAGGTCTTAGCCATTCTTCATCTGTTACCGTGTGTATTTCCAGAATTTCCATTTGAATCTTCCCTAACGTTTCCATCTCTGTGCCGAAATTTCCAATCTGCTCAAATGTATTCTGTCTTTTCCACAATAGCCTTTATATCTGGATCTGGCTTTACTGATTGCTTTATCTCTTAATAGTGGTTCTTTTTTTTTTTTTTTTAATGTGTCTATAATTTCTGGTTTTTGAAAGCTGGGCTTCATTATATAAGGCCATTATCCTAAGTGAATTAACGCATGAACAGAAAACCAAATAACACATGTTCTCACTTATAAGTGGGAGCTAAACATTTTGCACTCATAGACATAAAGATGGCACAACAGACACTGGAGACTACCAGTGGGGCAGGGGGTAAGATTTAAAAAATAACTAATGGTTACTATGTTTACCACCTGGGTTATGGGATCATTCATATCCCAAACCTCAGCAGTATACCCATGCAACAAACTGGCACACATACTCCCAGAATGTAAACTAAAAGTTGAAATTACTATTTAAAAAAAGAAAAAAAAAAAAGACAGTAGAGGTTGAGGTAAACAGCATTTATGCCTAGAAAGAAGCATGTCTTTTCTTCTGCTAGGGCTTTATTGTGGAGCATATAAGTAAAACCAATCAGAAGTTAAACTGAATATGGGTTTTGTTGTTGCTATCATGACATTCAGTGTACCACTGGCTTCAAATTCTTGCACTATTATATTGGGTTTAGAGTAGAGACTGAATTGCCAGATATTATTTCAGGATTTGGCCCATGGGCCATAGTTTGTGAACCCCAGTGGTAGAGAAAAGATTAACCATGTTAGGTAAATAAATGGAAGAAACAAAAGAACTTCATCAAGCTTTTGCACATAAAAAACATAATGTCTGAAATGAAGAATACATTGTATGGTATTAACAGCAAATTTGACATTATAGAAGATAATATAATGGGAAAACAAAGGTATAGCAATAGAAAACTATCTAAAATAAAAGAGAAAGACAAAAAACAATTAGAGCTATTAATGAGCTGCAGGACAGCTGTTGTTCCCCTTCAGGTAGCATCCCTGAAGAAAACATAATAGTGGTTTCTGAAAAAAGTTCTTTGAGGAAATTTCCAAAAGTTGACAAAAATTGTAAGCCCACAGATCCAAGAAGCTTAAAATCAAGAAACATGAAGAAAACGACACAAAACACATTACAACCAAATTTCTTTTTTTTTTTTTTTTTTTTTGAGACGGAGTCTTGCTCTGTCGCCCAGGCTAGAGTGCAGTGGCCGGATCTCAGCTCACCGCAACTTCTGCCTCCTGGGTTCATGCCATTCTCCTGCCTCAGCCTCCCGAGTGGCTGGGACCACAGGCGCCCACCACCTCGCCCGGCTAATTTTTTGTATTTTTAGTAGAGACGGGGTTTCACCGTGTTAGCCAGGATGGTCTCGATCTCCTGACCTCGTGATCCAAACTTCAAAAGACGCCAATAAGAAAATGAAAAGACAAGATATACAGTGGGATAAATCACAAATCATGTATCGGATAAAGAGTGTATATCCAGGATACATAAAGAATTCTTAGAGCTCAGTAAGATGACAAATAATACAATTCAAAAATGGGCAAAAAAAATTGATAGATTTTGTCAAAGAAAATGTAAATAGCAAAGCACACAAAAAGATGCTTACCAATGACAGCGCTGAGGAAATGCAAATTAAAACTAAAATGAGATTCTACTGTACAACCATTAGAATGGTTATTATGAAAAAGATAAAAACGTTATTAGTGAAGATGTAAAGAAACAGCTACCTCGATAGGAAATTGGTTAGAATTTTAATCGTACAGTCACTTTGGATATAGAGTAGCAGTTTTACAACATGCTAAACATAAACTAATCATACATCTGACAATTCTATGCCTAGGTATCTACCTAAAAGAAATGAAAAGACGTGGCCACATTAAAACACATACACACATGTTCATAGCCCAAAACTGGAAGTAATCTGAGCAGCCATCAATTCCTGAATGCACAAATAAAATGTAATATATCCATATACTGGAATCTATGCAGCAAAAAAAGGAATGAGCTACTGATAAATGCTATCACATAGGTAAACCTCAAGAACATTATTCTAAGCGAAAAATAGTCATTTAAAAGACTATTTTACATGACTATTTCACAAAACTATTTTTCAATATTTTCACTTGCTCTAAGTGAAAGTATCCAAAAGACTACATATTATATGATATCATTTATATGAAATGTCTAGAAATAACAACTCTATAGAGACAGAAGGCAGAGCAGGAGTTGCCTTGGACTGGCTAGGCACTGGGGACTGACTGCAAATGTGCATGAGGGAGCTTCCTGGGGCAATAAAAATGAAAAACTGGATTGTGGTAATGGTTGCGTAACTCTATAAAACTTACCAAAAAATCACTGAATTATAAACTGACAATGGGTGAATTATATGGAATTTATACTGTTTAATAAAGCTTTACATAAAAAAAAAGATAACTAGCAGTGGGTAAGGAGTGGGAAAATATACCTGAAACAAGATTGACAATATACTGGTGACTGTTGAAGCTGGGTGATAGTTGCTTCTACTACTTTTACTTTCAAGTATATTTGAAAATTGTCATAATAAAGGTTTTTTTTTTTCATTATACTTCAAGTTCTAGGGTGCATGTGCACAACATGCAGGTTTGTTATATATGCATACATGTGCCATGTTGGTGTGCTGCACCCATTAACTTGTCATTTACACTAGGTATATCTCCTAATGCTATCCCTCCCCGCTCTCCCCACCCCACCCCAGGAACCGCTGTGTGATATTCCCCACCCTGTGTCCAAGTGTTCTCATTGTTCAATTCCCACCTATGAGTGAGAACATGCGGTGTTTGGTTTTCTCTCCTTGCGATAATTTGTTCAGAATGATGGTTTCCAGCTTCATCTATGTCCCTAGAAAGGACATGAACTCATCCTTTTTTATGGCTGCATAGTATTCCATGGTATATATGTGCCACATTTTCTTAATCCAGTCTATCATTGATGGACATTTGGTTTGGTTCCAAGTCTTTGCTATTGTGAATAGTGCCACAATAAACATACATGTGCATGTGTCTTTATAGCAGCATGATTTATAATCCTTTGGGTATATACCCAGTAATGGGATGGCTGGGCCAAATGGTATTTCTAATTCTATATCCTTGAGGAATCACCACACTGTTCATATCCTTACTCACTTTCTGATGAGGTTGATTTTTTCTTGTAAATTTGTTTAAGTTCTTTGTTGATTCTGGATATTAGCCCTTTGTCAGATGGGTAGATTGTAAAAATTTTCTCCCATTCTGCAGGTTGCCTGTTCACTCTGATAGTAGTTTCTTTTGCTGTGCAGAAGCTCTTTAGTTTAATTAGATCCCATTTGTCAATTCTGGCTTTTGTTGCCATTGCTTTTGGTGTTTTAGTCACGAAGTCCTTGCCCATGCCTATGACCTGAATGGTATTGCCTACGTTTTCTTCTAGGGTTTTTATGGTTTTAAGTCTAACATTTAAGTCTTTAATCCATCTTGAATTAATTTTTGTATAAGGTGTAAGGAAGGGATCCAATTTCAGCTTTCTACATATGACTAGCCAGTTTTCCCAGCACCATTTATTAAATAGGGAAACCTTTCCCCATTTCCAATTTTTGTCAGGTTTGTCAAAATCAGATGGTTGTAGATGTGTGGTATTATTTCTGAGGGCTCTGTTCTGTTCCACTGCTCTGTATCTCTGTTTTGGTACCAGTACCATGATGTTTTGGTTACTGTAGCCTTGTAGTATAGTTTGAAGTCAGGTAGTATGATGCCTCCAGCTTTGTTCTTTTGGCTTAGGATTGTCTTGGCAATGAGGGCTGTTTTTTGGTTCCATATGAACTTTAAAGTAGTTTATTCCAATTCTGTGAAGAAAGTCATTGGTAGCTTAATGGGGATGGCATTGAATCTATAAATTACCTTGGGAAGTATGGCCATTTTCACGATATTGATTCTTCCTATCCATGAGCATGGAATGTTTTTCCATTTGTTTGTGTCCTCTTTTATTTCGTTGAGCAGTGGTTTGTAGTTTTTCTTGAAGAGGTCGTTCACATCCCTTGTAAGTTGGATTCCTAGGTATTGTATTCTCTTTGAAGCAATTGTGAATGGGAGTTCACTCAGGATTTGGCTCTCTGTTTGTCTGTTACTGGTGTATAGGAATGCTTGTGATTTTTGTACATTGATTTTGTATCCTGAGAATTTGATGAAGTTGCTTATCAGCTTAAGGAGATTTGGGGCTGAGATGATGGGGTTTTCTAAATATACAATCATGTCATCTGCAAACAGGGACAATTTGACTTCTTCTTTTCCTAATTGAATACACTTTCTTTCTTTCTGCGGCCTGATTGCCCTGGCCAGATCTTCCAACACTATGATGAATAGGAGTGGTGAGAGAAGGTATCCCTGTCTTGTGCCAGTTTTCAAAGGGAATGCTTCCAGTCTTTGCCCATTCAGTATAATGGCTGTGGGTTTGTGATAAATAGCTCTTAGTATTTTGAGACAGGTTCCATCAATACCTAGTTTATTGAGAGTTTTTAGCATGAAAGGCTGTTGAACTTTGTAAAAAGGCCTTTTCTGCATCTATTGAGATAATCATGTGGTTTTTGTCTTTGGTTCTGTTTATATGATGGATTACGTTTATTGATTTGCTTATGGTGAATGAGCCTCGCATCCCAGGGATAAAGCCAACTTGATCGTGGTGGATAAGCTTTTTGATGTGCTGCTGGATTTGGTTTGCCGGTATTTTATTGAGGATTTTTGCATCAGTGTTCATCAGGGATATTGGTTTAAAATTCTCTTTTTGTTGTGTCTCTGCCAGGCTTTGGTATCAGGATGATGCTGGCCTCATAAAAAGAGTTAGGATTTCCTCTTTTTCTGTTGATTGGAATAGTTTCAGAAGGAATGGTACCAGCTCCTCCTTGTACCTCTGGTAGAATTCGGCTGTGAATCCGTCTGGTCCTGGATGTTTTTTTGTTGGTAGGCTATTAATTATTGCCTCAATTTCAGAGCCTGTTATTGGTGTATTCAGGGATTCAGCTTCTTCCTGGTTTAGTCTTGGGAGAGTGTATGGGTCCAGGAATTTATCCATTTCTTCTAGATTTTCTAGTTTATTTGCATAGAGGTGGTTATAGTATTCTCCGATGGTAGTTTGTATTTCTGTGGGATCGGTGGTGATATCCCCTTTATCATTTTTTATTGTGTTTATTTTATTCTTCTCTCTTTTCTTATTAGTCTTGCTAGCGGTCTGTCAATTTTATTGATCTTTTCAAAAAACCAGCTCCTGGATTCATTGATTTTTTGAGGGATTTTTTATGTCTCCATCTCCTTCACTTCTGCTCTGATCTTAGTTATTTCTTGCGTTCTGCTAGCTTTTGAACGTGTTTGCTCTTGCCTCTCCAGTTCTTTTAATTGTGGTGTTAGGGTGTCAATTTTAGATCTTTCCTGCTTTCTCTTGTGGGCATTTAGTGCTATAAATTTTCCTCTACACACTGCTTTAAATGTGTCCCAGAGATTCTGGTATGTTGTGTCTTTGTTCTCATTGGTTTCAAAGAACATCTTTATTTCTGCCTTATTTTTGTTATGTACCCAGTAGTCATTCAGGAGGTTGTTCAGTTTCCATGTAGTTGAGCGGTTTGAGTGAGTTTCTTAGTCCTGAGTTCTAGTTTGATTTCACTGTTGTCTGAGAGACAGTATAGTGATTTCTGTTCTTTTACATTTGCTGAGGAGTGCTTTACTTCCAACTCTGTGGTCAGTTTTGGAATAAGTGTGATGTGGTGCTGAGAAGAATGTATATTTTGTTGATTTGGGGTGGACAGTTCTGTAGATGTCTGTTAGGTCTGCTTGGTGCAGAGCTGAGTTCAAGTCCTGGATATCCTTATTAACCTTCTGTCTCATTGATCTGTCTAATATTGACAGTGGGGTGTTAAAGTCTCCCATTATTAAAAAAAAAAAAAAAAAAAAAACCTTAACAAAGGTGTGAGAAAATTGTTACTCTCTTACATTGCTGGCAAAAATGTAAATCGGTTCAACCTTTACAGAGGAAATTTGGCAGTATCTACCAAAATGACAAATTATATTCTTTGTATAAATGTATGATAACTGATAAATTATACTCTTTCATCAAGCAATTAACTCTACTCCTCGGATACATCTAGGATATACAAATACCCTTGTACATATTCCACTCATGCATGGCAATTCATTAAATGGTTGTTGGTAACAGCAAAAGATTGAAACAAAAACTAAGTATCTATTAGTAAGGGGCTGGTTAATTACATTTTGATATACACATAAGAGTGAAATACTCTACAGCCAATGTGATGACCAGTGTTCTTTCTATGCTGATGAGGAAAGATAACTAAGTGAAAAACGGAGATACAAAACTGTGTGTATAGTATACTAACATTTGTCTAAATTGAGAATATGGGTTTATTTTTCTTATATATGCATTATACATCTGAAAGGAAAATTCATGAAAATAAGTACACTGGATGGCTACAGAAACGGAAACTAGGAAACTAGGGGACAGGTAGATGTAAATGGCAAGGGTATCTCATTGTACACTCTATACTTTTTGCATTTTGAACCATGAACATGTATTACCTACTCAAAAATTAAAATGAAAAGTGATAAAGAAATCTTAAAAGCAAGCCCCTAAAAGTGTACATTATATCCAGGGAACCAGATAAAAAGCAGATTTTTCATCAGAAGAAAATGTGGCCAGAAGACACTGGAAGGACTTAAAGTATGGGAAGAAAAAAAAACTGCCAATGTAAAATTCAGTAATCAGTGGAAATCTCTTTCAAAACAAAGGTCTTTGGGTTCTGGTTAGGTTTGGCTAAAGGAAGGCAGTGGTAGAAATCAGAAGTCAAGAGGAAGGAGAAACGAGGGTCTTTCTCCCCTAACCCCTCTGCTTTAGGATCCTCTATAGCAGTAGTTATATCTCTTCAGAGGTACCCTCTCATACAAATCAGTGCTGCTTCCTCTCATCAACCATCTCCTGTCTGTGGGCTCTAGTAATACTTTCTTTTTCCTTTGTCCCTCCATTTCTAGAGCTAACAGCAACTTGCCACAATTGCCATTGTCCAGGTTCACCATCTCCTGTCTATTCTCTCAGATCATCATCTAACACCTTTAAAAGTGATTCTATGAGTAAGTTCCTTCTACTGAATTATCTAGCATGGTTTACATTTACCTAACTGAATCTTGACTGAAATATATCTTAATCAAAAAGAAAATGAAGGTCAGTCTGCCAAGGCCTAGACCTGGGAGGGGAGGCCGCTATTGATAGCCCAGAGGGAAAGAACAAACTGGGGGTATCTGGGATGCAGTGGCCTTAGTCCTTCAGGTGGAACAGTGCAACATGGGAAAGAAAATCAAGCACACAGCTGACAGTTCGTCAGAGAATGAAGAGTACACTGTGGAGAAGGTACTAGACAGGCATGTGGTTAAGGGGCAAGTGGAGTATCTACTGATGTGGAAAGGCTTTTCTGAGGAGCACAATACTTGGGAATCTGAGAAAAACTTGGATTGCCTTTAGCTCATTTCTTAGTTTACAAAAACGTTTAAGATGATGAAGGAGGGTTAAAATAACAAACCTGGGGAGAAGTCAGAAAGTAGCAAGGAAATCCAATTTCTCAAACTGTGCTGAGAGTACCAAGTCCAAAAAAGAGAACAGAGCAATGATATCACTCGGGGCTTTGAGATAAGACTAGAACCAGAAAAGATCATTGGGGCAACAGATTGCTGTGGCGATTTATGTTTTTAATAAAATGGAAAGACAGATGAAGCAGACCTGGTTCTTGCAAAAGAAGCTAATGTGAAATGTATACAAAACTATGACAGCATTTTATGAAGAGAGACTGATGTTGCATGCATACCTTGAGGATGCAGAAAACAAAGAGGAAAAAACAGCAAAGGGCTAAAGGAGGGGGTGATCCCTGTCACTTCTCTTAGTACATTATACATTCACATTCCTGTCTCTTCCCTTCTCCCCACCCCTTTCTATCCTAAACACATCGTTGAAAAAATGTGTTTATCACTGTGCTCCACAGGAGAAAAGTTGGTATTGGTTCTCTTTAACATAATTGATAGTCCTATTTATAGGGGGAAAAAATAAAAAAGGAAACAAAAGTGAATTCATTGAAAATCATTCCCTACAAAACAAGGAGCAAATTGTTTCTTAATCTCAATTCCAAAATTAAAAGGGAAAACCTTTTCAAGGTATCATAGCTTAAGAAAATTATAGCTAATAAGTTTCAACCAATAAATTACTAAAAAAAATATATGATTTGCTTAAATATTTTGAATTCTATAATTCTCTTCATTGCTTCTTATATAGCAAACTTGGAAGAAATTCTTCCAGTGCCTTAATCCTGGGATAGTTTCTCATAAGTTTTCTTTGTAAGAAGCAGTGAGCAAAATTTTGTCGATTTTATAATTACAGAAGCATTTCATGTAAATTTTTTTCTTTTTTCTTCATTCCACAGTAAAAGCTGCCAGTATAATATTGTAGTTCTATAAACCAAAAATATTAGTGGGAAAGAAGTTAAAAAAAAAAAAAAAGTTCAGATATATAGTTTTTAAATGATCTGACTTAGCACAAGGTTAAGCCATTCAAAATTTAAAAATTCAAATGTACTTACACCATTCATAATGACTATATACATCCTTTAAAGAATAACTTTTAAAGAATAAAGATCTTCCTAATAGTAGGTTGTAGTCAACTGCATTTTGCTTTAATTTTTGTATATCCACACTGACCAAGAGAACCAACTATCAAGCTTTCCTTCCTTCAGAATAGAAAAACAATAAATACCATTTTCCAAAACGACACATGTACAGTCCTCTAGATTCTGATATATATAGTAGTGTGGGTGGGAACAGGGTATTTCTTTTGCCCTGATCACTTTCCATCCCTGCCAACACAAATATACCAGTTAGCAATCTATCTCTTTGCCCATAAAACAACTACAGTACCAACCGCTTTACTCCAAAATCAATAAAGGGAGCAATGAAGACCAAAATTACAGGTGAAAAGATGCTCGTCACCACTAAGTCCAAATGCAATACTAAGTTTCTAACGATGGCCAATATAAACAAATGCACTAAGAGTTTTTTAATATTAACTTTAGCTACAACAAATCCTATAAACAAAATATTCTAGTGTAATAGGGAAGAACAAAACTATCTCATGAAGTTTGGTAAGAGAAAAGAATTAAGACCACCAACTGCCTCAAATATATATATATATATATATATATATATATATAAAATCATCTCTTCCTCAGAGAGAGAAGACAAAGAGATAGAAGGCTGGATGGCCTAGATTTTTCTTTAAAATGACCAAGTTCACATGTCACAAATGATTAGTAAAGACAGTAGATACAAAATTGGTTAAGGTGCTGAATAAGTGTTCATCAATGTAACGAGTCAGGAAGTAGTAAGAGTGCTATGTGCTGTGGAGAAGGGCAATACTTATTGAACCCTACAAGACAAACACCTTTTGTGGGGCCCAGACCCCGCAAAAAACAAATGTACCTTTATAATTAGCCTTTCTTCCTGTATTTCCAAGCCATTTCCTAAATTAGTTGAAAGCCTAGACTTAAATTATAAATGCAATCAAGTAAAACTTGATCATAGAGTAAAGACTGAAGTTAGGCTAGGCATAAATGCTGTGTTTGAAATACAGTACAATTTAGCAACATAATCAGAAAATATCAGTGATCTAACATTACATGTGTAGTCTAGTCCAAGATGATCTAGCCACTCAAAATAAGAGACTGATTATACCCACTCAGCTCCATGAAGACAAGACCATTTGGTCTTCTCTCTTAGACAACTTGCCAATACGCCTTTTAGTCTTTGCCAGCGCACACGCCAAATACTGCTAGCTGAGCTAGTTCCTCCAGTGATTCCTGTGGACCTAGTGGCCGTCAGGCAAATACCTGGTGTCCTATGACTCACCTCTGCCTGGAACACTGAAATCTATGAACACTTCCTTCCTGCTGGGTAAAAGGAGGTTGTGAAGGCAGCATTAAAATGTGCCTTTCTTTTATGTAAAACTTATACAGTTTATGTTTTCTGCCTGAAAGTCCACTTAGTTTCAGAGTGTTTGACTTTGTTCCACCTGTGAAACTTAACTTAGGAACCAGTATTTAACCAATCTAAAACAAGGCAAGAGAAAAAAACCAGTAACAACTTAATTAACTCAATTTGCAAAAGTCCCCCAACTTCTCAGGTTTCTGTTTTCTTATCTGCAAAGAATGAATTTGAGGTCCATATGCACAAAGCAGAATCTCTGTTTCTTTAGAAAATACAGCTTAGAAGGACAGTCGACCCAGGTAAAGGTAGACAGAATTATAATTAGCTGATTTAAGACAATTCACCACATGACTTTTTATTTCTGTAACATTGGAAATAACACTCAGGTATAAATAAAAGCAGAATCCACTTTCCTTCCCTGTTGACAACACTAGCAAAACTCTACTTTTTCAAGTCTCCCAGCTGATAGAAGGCAGATCAATACGTAAGTATAATTACAAAATAGATAAAGGCTTTTACTAAGGTGGACATATATACCAGACAATACTGCCAGAGAATATAGTAACTTACAATTTTTTCATATAACATATTTTATTTGTAAATGTTATACATATATAAAAGACAGTCTCCTCATTTTTCATATGTCAAGCAAATAAAAAACTTAAAGTCATGATATAAATCAAAAGAACTGTAAAAACAGATAATAAATATATTGAAATCTGTTAATATCCAGGTGCCTTAAACATTCGGTTTGCCATCCCTAAGAGGCTCTTCTGCTCCTTCATCTAAGTTATTCCTGTCATTCCTTCAGAGTACAGCAAGTTAGCTCACCCAGCACATTTTCACTGACCTCCAAGACAGGTCAAGTCCCTGTTATGCCCTCTCATTTTACCCTGTAATTCCCTCCTAACTACAGTTATATAAAAGTGTAACTGTTTGTTTGATATATCTCTTAGCTCTGTAACATCTTTGAGAATGAGAATTTATCTATCTTATATTCTCTTTTATCCCTAGAAGCAAGCAGAGCTTTACAGAATAAATGAATAATTATGCAGTAATTGTTAGAAAAATTTTTTGATTAAATATTTAAATAAAATAACATACTGTTGTAGATTGACTACTCCTTTAGTAGAACTAACATGTTGCTATTTCCCCATTTTTCTTCTGGTATGGAAAATATAATTAACTTCTCTGTAAAGTAAATACAAATAATGCAAACAGTTTTCCTTCTAAGAAATCTTACTATTTAGTAAGTCATCAACATAATGTATTTCTTTTGACTTATATTGAACATCTTAGATAAGATTTGCTTCTGCTTAACACATTATTTTTTACACGGGCAGTAGTCGAAAAGCTAGTGTATTCATCCATTTTCATATTGCTATGAAGAAATACCCACGACTGGATCATTTATGAAGAAAAAGAGGGGTTTAATGGGACTCACAGTTCTACATGGCTGAGGAGGCCTCAATCACAGCAGAAGGCGAAGGAGAAACAAAGGCATGTCTTACATGTCGGCAGGCAAGAGAGCGTGTGCAGGGGAACTGCCCTTTATAAATCCATCAGATCTCATGAGACTTACTCACTATCATGAGAACAGCACAGGAAAAACCTGACCCCATGATTCAATTACCTCCCATTGGGTCCCTTCCATGACACATGGGGTTTATGGAAGCTACAACTCAAAATGAGATTTGGGTGGGGACACAGCCAAATCCTATCAGCTAGCAGGCAATGCAAGAGAAGTCAATAAATGACATATAACCAAAGAACTTTTGAAAGTTTTGTAAGAATTTTCACATAACAACGCTAAAATTAACAAAGATTATATAGATGAAAGAGGGAAAAAATGCGTGAAACAGTAATACTTCTTGCTTACGAATAATTTCTTTTAATACTTATTTTCCTCAAAAATCAGTAGAGAATAACTGAAACACTTTTGGTAATCTGCAAAATAATGTAAACATTTTCTTTGTAGTGTTATTAATTTTTTGTTTATTATTTTTGTCTACATAACCAATTCTTTAAGAAAATCATTTATCTCTCCAACACTTCTATGGTTCTGATGGGGCAGCCAACATAGTACGGCTGGGGATATGTTCTGAGAAATGCATCATTAGGTGATTTTGTCCTTGTGTGAACATCACTGAATGTATTTCCACAAACCTAAATGGTATAGTCTACTACACACCTGGGCTACAAACCTGTATAGCATGTTACTGTACTGAATACCATAGGCAACTGTAACAATAGTATTTGTGTATCTAAACACAGAAAACTAAGTAAAAATACAGTATAAAACAAGCTTGTCCAACCCGCAGCCTGCGTGCAGCCCAGGTGGCTTTCAGTGTGGCCCAACACAAATTCTTAAAGTTTCTTAAAACGTTACATAATCTTTTTGCAATTTTTTTTTCTTAGCTTACGAGCTGTCATCAGTGTTACTTAGTTTATATATGGGCCAAGACAATCCTTACTCTTCCAGTGTGGCCAGGAAAGCCAAAAGATTGGACACCCCGGTGTAAAATATAAAAGCTGTTTATGTGTATAGGCCACTTACCAGGAATGGAGCTTGCAAGAATGATGTCGCTGTGGGTGAGTCAGTGAGTGAATGGTGAATGAATGTTAAAGGCCTATGACATGACTATACACTAGTGTAGAAATATAAACACTGTATATGTAGGCTGGAGTGCAATGGCGTGATCTTGGCTCACTGCAACCTCCACCTCCTGGGTTCAAGTGATTCTCCTGCCTCAGCCTCCCAAGTAGCTGGGACTACAGGCGCTTGCCACCACGACCAGCTAATTTTTTGTATTTTTAGTAGAGACAGGGTTTCACCATGTTGGCCAGGATGGTCTCAATCTCTTGACCTCCTGACCCACCCTCCTCGGCCTCCCAAAGTGCTGGGATTACAGGCATGAGCCACCACGCCTGGCCTTTTTTTTTTTTTTTTTTTTTTAATACTTAAACTTGAGTAAGATTTGTCAGGTATAATCAAAAAGTTCAAATATAAATACATTCACATATTCCTTCCAGCATCACAAAATAAATATAATTTTTTAATACAGTTTTTTTTGTTTTTTTTTTTTAGGTCAGGTGTGGTAGCTCACGCCTGTAATCCCAG
>NW_022316543.1:0-27050 GCF_002776525.5 Piliocolobus tephrosceles
CTGGGATTACAGGCGTGAGCTACCACACCTGACCTAAAAAAAAAAAAACAAAAAAAACTGTATTAAAAAATTATATTTATTTTGTGATGCTGGAAGGAATATGTGAATGTATTTATATTTGAACTTTTTGATTATACCTGACAAATCTTACTCAAGTTTAAGTATTAAAAAAAAAAAAAAAAAAAAAAGGCCAGGCGTGGTGGCTCATGCCTGTAATCCCAGCACTTTGGGAGGCCGAGGAGGGTGGGTCAGGAGGTCAAGAGATTGAGACCATCCTGGCCAACATGGTGAAACCCTGTCTCTACTAAAAATACAAAAAATTAGCTGGTCGTGGTGGCAAGCGCCTGTAGTCCCAGCTACTTGGGAGGCTGAGGCAGGAGAATCACTTGAACCCAGGAGGTGGAGGTTGCAGTGAGCCAAGATCACGCCATTGCACTCCAGCCTACATATACAGTGTTTATATTTCTACACTAGTGTATAGTCATGTCATAGGCCTTTAACATTCATTCACCATTCACTCACTGACTCACCCACAGCGACATCATTCTTGCAAGCTCCATTCCTGGTAAGTGGCCTATACACATAAACAGCTTTTATATTTTACACCGGGGTGTCCAATCTTTTGGCTTTCCTGGCCACACTGGAAGAGTAAGGATTGTCTTGGCCCATATATAAACTAAGTAACACTGATGACAGCTCGTAAGCTAAGAAAAAAAAATTGCAAAAAGATTATGTAACGTTTTAAGAAACTTTAAGAATTTGTGTTGGGCCACACTGAAAGCCACCTGGGCTGCACGCAGGCTGCGGGTTGGACAAGCTTGTTTTATACTGTATTTTTACTTAGTTTTCTGTGTTTAGATACACAAATACTATTGTTACAGTTGCCTATGGTATTCAGTACAGTAACATGCTATACAGGTTTGTAGCCCAGGTGTGTAGTAGACTATACCATTTAGGTTTGTGGAAATACATTCAGTGATGTTCACACAAGGACAAAATCACCTAATGATGCATTTCTCAGAACATATCCCCAGCCGTACTATGTTGGCTGCCCCATCAGAACCATAGAAGTGTTGGAGAGATAAATGATTTTCTTAAAGAATTGGTTATGTAGACAAAAATAATAAACAAAAAATTAATAACACTACAAAGAAAATGTTTACATTATTTTGCAGATTACCAAAAGTGTTTCAGTTATTCTCTACTGATTTTTGAGGAAAATAAGTATTAAAAGAAATTATTCGTAAGCAAGAAGTATTACTGTTTCACGCATTTTTTCCCTCTTTCATCTATATAATCTTTGTTAATTTTAGCGTTGTTATGTGAAAATTCTTACAAAACTTTCAAAAGTTCTTTGGTTATATGTCATTTATTGACTTCTCTTGCATTGCCTGCTAGCTGATAGGATTTGGCTGTGTCCCCACCCAAATCTCATTTTGAGTTGTAGCTTCCATAAACCCCATGTGTCATGGAAGGGACCCAATGGGAGGTAATTGAATCATGGGGTCAGGTTTTTCCTGTGCTGTTCTCATGATAGTGAGTAAGTCTCATGAGATCTGATGGATTTATAAAGGGCAGTTCCCCTGCACACGCTCTCTTGCCTGCCGACATGTAAGACATGCCTTTGTTTCTCCTTCGCCTTCTGCTGTGATTGAGGCCTCCTCAGCCATGTAGAACTGTGAGTCCCATTAAACCCCTCTTTTTCTTCATAAATGATCCAGTCGTGGGTATTTCTTCATAGCAATATGAAAATGGATGAATACACTAGCTTTTCGACTACTGCCCGTGTAAAAAATAATGTGTTAAGCAGAAGCAAATCTTATCTAAGATGTTCAATATAAGTCAAAAGAAATACATTATGTTGATGACTTACTAAATAGTAAGATTTCTTAGAAGGAAAACTGTTTGCATTATTTGTATTTACTTTACAGAGAAGTTAATTATATTTTCCATACCAGAAGAAAAATGGGGAAATAGCAACATGTTAGTTCTACTAAAGGAGTAGTCAATCTACAACAGTATGTTATTTTATTTAAATATTTAATCAAAAAATTTTTCTAACAATTACTGCATAATTATTCATTTATTCTGTAAAGCTCTGCTTGCTTCTAGGGATAAAAGAGAATATAAGATAGATAAATTCTCATTCTCAAAGATGTTACAGAGCTAAGAGATATATCAAACAAACAGTTACACTTTTATATAACTGTAGTTAGGAGGGAATTACAGGGTAAAATGAGAGGGCATAACAGGGACTTGACCTGTCTTGGAGGTCAGTGAAAATGTGCTGGGTGAGCTAACTTGCTGTACTCTGAAGGAATGACAGGAATAACTTAGATGAAGGAGCAGAAGAGCCTCTTAGGGATGGCAAACCGAATGTTTAAGGCACCTGGATATTAACAGATTTCAATATATTTATTATCTGTTTTTACAGTTCTTTTGATTTATATCATGACTTTAAGTTTTTTATTTGCTTGACATATGAAAAATGAGGAGACTGTCTTTTATATATGTATAACATTTACAAATAAAATATGTTATATGAAAAAATTGTAAGTTACTATATTCTCTGGCAGTATTGTCTGGTATATATGTCCACCTTAGTAAAAGCCTTTATCTATTTTGTAATTATACTTACGTATTGATCTGCCTTCTATCAGCTGGGAGACTTGAAAAAGTAGAGTTTTGCTAGTGTTGTCAACAGGGAAGGAAAGTGGATTCTGCTTTTATTTATACCTGAGTGTTATTTCCAATGTTACAGAAATAAAAAGTCATGTGGTGAATTGTCTTAAATCAGCTAATTATAATTCTGTCTACCTTTACCTGGGTCGACTGTCCTTCTAAGCTGTATTTTCTAAAGAAACAGAGATTCTGCTTTGTGCATATGGACCTCAAATTCATTCTTTGCAGATAAGAAAACAGAAACCTGAGAAGTTGGGGGACTTTTGCAAATTGAGTTAATTAAGTTGTTACTGGTTTTTTTCTCTTGCCTTGTTTTAGATTGGTTAAATACTGGTTCCTAAGTTAAGTTTCACAGGTGGAACAAAGTCAAACACTCTGAAACTAAGTGGACTTTCAGGCAGAAAACATAAACTGTATAAGTTTTACATAAAAGAAAGGCACATTTTAATGCTGCCTTCACAACCTCCTTTTACCCAGCAGGAAGGAAGTGTTCATAGATTTCAGTGTTCCAGGCAGAGGTGAGTCATAGGACACCAGGTATTTGCCTGACGGCCACTAGGTCCACAGGAATCACTGGAGGAACTAGCTCAGCTAGCAGTATTTGGCGTGTGCGCTGGCAAAGACTAAAAGGCGTATTGGCAAGTTGTCTAAGAGAGAAGACCAAATGGTCTTGTCTTCATGGAGCTGAGTGGGTATAATCAGTCTCTTATTTTGAGTGGCTAGATCATCTTGGACTAGACTACACATGTAATGTTAGATCACTGATATTTTCTGATTATGTTGCTAAATTGTACTGTATTTCAAACACAGCATTTATGCCTAGCCTAACTTCAGTCTTTACTCTATGATCAAGTTTTACTTGATTGCATTTATAATTTAAGTCTAGGCTTTCAACTAATTTAGGAAATGGCTTGGAAATACAGGAAGAAAGGCTAATTATAAAGGTACATTTGTTTTTTGCGGGGTCTGGGCCCCACAAAAGGTGTTTGTCTTGTAGGGTTCAATAAGTATTGCCCTTCTCCACAGCACATAGCACTCTTACTACTTCCTGACTCGTTACATTGATGAACACTTATTCAGCACCTTAACCAATTTTGTATCTACTGTCTTTACTAATCATTTGTGACATGTGAACTTGGTCATTTTAAAGAAAAATCTAGGCCATCCAGCCTTCTATCTCTTTGTCTTCTCTCTCTGAGGAAGAGATGATTTTATATATATATATATATATATATATATATATATTTGAGGCAGTTGGTGGTCTTAATTCTTTTCTCTTACCAAACTTCATGAGATAGTTTTGTTCTTCCCTATTACACTAGAATATTTTGTTTATAGGATTTGTTGTAGCTAAAGTTAATATTAAAAAACTCTTAGTGCATTTGTTTATATTGGCCATCGTTAGAAACTTAGTATTGCATTTGGACTTAGTGGTGACGAGCATCTTTTCACCTGTAATTTTGGTCTTCATTGCTCCCTTTATTGATTTTGGAGTAAAGCGGTTGGTACTGTAGTTGTTTTATGGGCAAAGAGATAGATTGCTAACTGGTATATTTGTGTTGGCAGGGATGGAAAGTGATCAGGGCAAAAGAAATACCCTGTTCCCACCCACACTACTATATATATCAGAATCTAGAGGACTGTACATGTGTCGTTTTGGAAAATGGTATTTATTGTTTTTCTATTCTGAAGGAAGGAAAGCTTGATAGTTGGTTCTCTTGGTCAGTGTGGATATACAAAAATTAAAGCAAAATGCAGTTGACTACAACCTACTATTAGGAAGATCTTTATTCTTTAAAAGTTATTCTTTAAAGGATGTATATAGTCATTATGAATGGTGTAAGTACATTTGAATTTTTAAATTTTGAATGGCTTAACCTTGTGCTAAGTCAGATCATTTAAAAACTATATATCTGAACTTTTTTTTTTTTTTAACTTCTTTCCCACTAATATTTTTGGTTTATAGAACTACAATATTATACTGGCAGCTTTTACTGTGGAATGAAGAAAAAAGAAAAAAATTTACATGAAATGCTTCTGTAATTATAAAATCGACAAAATTTTGCTCACTGCTTCTTACAAAGAAAACTTATGAGAAACTATCCCAGGATTAAGGCACTGGAAGAATTTCTTCCAAGTTTGCTATATAAGAAGCAATGAAGAGAATTATAGAATTCAAAATATTTAAGCAAATCATATATTTTTTTTAGTAATTTATTGGTTGAAACTTATTAGCTATAATTTTCTTAAGCTATGATACCTTGAAAAGGTTTTCCCTTTTAATTTTGGAATTGAGATTAAGAAACAATTTGCTCCTTGTTTTGTAGGGAATGATTTTCAATGAATTCACTTTTGTTTCCTTTTTTATTTTTTCCCCCTATAAATAGGACTATCAATTATGTTAAAGAGAACCAATACCAACTTTTCTCCTGTGGAGCACAGTGATAAACACATTTTTTCAACGATGTGTTTAGGATAGAAAGGGGTGGGGAGAAGGGAAGAGACAGGAATGTGAATGTATAATGTACTAAGAGAAGTGACAGGGATCACCCCCTCCTTTAGCCCTTTGCTGTTTTTTCCTCTTTGTTTTCTGCATCCTCAAGGTATGCATGCAACATCAGTCTCTCTTCATAAAATGCTGTCATAGTTTTGTATACATTTCACATTAGCTTCTTTTGCAAGAACCAGGTCTGCTTCATCTGTCTTTCCATTTTATTAAAAACATAAATCGCCACAGCAATCTGTTGCCCCAATGATCTTTTCTGGTTCTAGTCTTATCTCAAAGCCCCGAGTGATATCATTGCTCTGTTCTCTTTTTTGGACTTGGTACTCTCAGCACAGTTTGAGAAATTGGATTTCCTTGCTACTTTCTGACTTCTCCCCAGGTTTGTTATTTTAACCCTCCTTCATCATCTTAAACGTTTTTGTAAACTAAGAAATGAGCTAAAGGCAATCCAAGTTTTTCTCAGATTCCCAAGTATTGTGCTCCTCAGAAAAGCCTTTCCACATCAGTAGATACTCCACTTGCCCCTTAACCACATGCCTGTCTAGTACCTTCTCCACAGTGTACTCTTCATTCTCTGACGAACTGTCAGCTGTGTGCTTGATTTTCTTTCCCATGTTGCACTGTTCCACCTGAAGGACTAAGGCCACTGCATCCCAGATACCCCCAGTTTGTTCTTTCCCTCTGGGCTATCAATAGCGGCCTCCCCTCCCAGGTCTAGGCCTTGGCAGACTGACCTTCATTTTCTTTTTGATTAAGATATATTTCAGTCAAGATTCAGTTAGGTAAATGTAAACCATGCTAGATAATTCAGTAGAAGGAACTTACTCATAGAATCACTTTTAAAGGTGTTAGATGATGATCTGAGAGAATAGACAGGAGATGGTGAACCTGGACAATGGCAATTGTGGCAAGTTGCTGTTAGCTCTAGAAATGGAGGGACAAAGGAAAAAGAAAGTATTACTAGAGCCCACAGACAGGAGATGGTTGATGAGAGGAAGCAGCACTGATTTGTATGAGAGGGTACCTCTGAAGAGATATAACTACTGCTATAGAGGATCCTAAAGCAGAGGGGTTAGGGGAGAAAGACCCTCGTTTCTCCTTCCTCTTGACTTCTGATTTCTACCACTGCCTTCCTTTAGCCAAACCTAACCAGAACCCAAAGACCTTTGTTTTGAAAGAGATTTCCACTGATTACTGAATTTTACATTGGCAGTTTTTTTTTCTTCCCATACTTTAAGTCCTTCCAGTGTCTTCTGGCCACATTTTCTTCTGATGAAAAATCTGCTTTTTATCTGGTTCCCTGGATATAATGTACACTTTTAGGGGCTTGCTTTTAAGATTTCTTTATCACTTTTCATTTTAATTTTTGAGTAGGTAATACATGTTCATGGTTCAAAATGCAAAAAGTATAGAGTGTACAATGAGATACCCTTGCCATTTACATCTACCTGTCCCCTAGTTTCCTAGTTTCCGTTTCTGTAGCCATCCAGTGTACTTATTTTCATGAATTTTCCTTTCAGATGTATAATGCATATATAAGAAAAATAAACCCATATTCTCAATTTAGACAAATGTTAGTATACTATACACACAGTTTTGTATCTCCGTTTTTCACTTAGTTATCTTTCCTCATCAGCATAGAAAGAACACTGGTCATCACATTGGCTGTAGAGTATTTCACTCTTATGTGTATATCAAAATGTAATTAACCAGCCCCTTACTAATAGATACTTAGTTTTTGTTTCAATCTTTTGCTGTTACCAACAACCATTTAATGAATTGCCATGCATGAGTGGAATATGTACAAGGGTATTTGTATATCCTAGATGTATCCGAGGAGTAGAGTTAATTGCTTGATGAAAGAGTATAATTTATCAGTTATCATACATTTATACAAAGAATATAATTTGTCATTTTGGTAGATACTGCCAAATTTCCTCTGTAAAGGTTGAACCGATTTACATTTTTGCCAGCAATGTAAGAGAGTAACAATTTTCTCACACCTTTGTTAAGGTTTTTTTTTTTTTTTTTTTTTTAATAATGGGAGACTTTAACACCCCACTGTCAATATTAGACAGATCAATGAGACAGAAGGTTAATAAGGATATCCAGGACTTGAACTCAGCTCTGCACCAAGCAGACCTAACAGACATCTACAGAACTGTCCACCCCAAATCAACAAAATATACATTCTTCTCAGCACCACATCACACTTATTCCAAAACTGACCACAGAGTTGGAAGTAAAGCACTCCTCAGCAAATGTAAAAGAACAGAAATCACTATACTGTCTCTCAGACAACAGTGAAATCAAACTAGAACTCAGGACTAAGAAACTCACTCAAACCGCTCAACTACATGGAAACTGAACAACCTCCTGAATGACTACTGGGTACATAACAAAAATAAGGCAGAAATAAAGATGTTCTTTGAAACCAATGAGAACAAAGACACAACATACCAGAATCTCTGGGACACATTTAAAGCAGTGTGTAGAGGAAAATTTATAGCACTAAATGCCCACAAGAGAAAGCAGGAAAGATCTAAAATTGACACCCTAACACCACAATTAAAAGAACTGGAGAGGCAAGAGCAAACACGTTCAAAAGCTAGCAGAACGCAAGAAATAACTAAGATCAGAGCAGAAGTGAAGGAGATGGAGACATAAAAAATCCCTCAAAAAATCAATGAATCCAGGAGCTGGTTTTTTGAAAAGATCAATAAAATTGACAGACCGCTAGCAAGACTAATAAGAAAAGAGAGAAGAATAAAATAAACACAATAAAAAATGATAAAGGGGATATCACCACCGATCCCACAGAAATACAAACTACCATCGGAGAATACTATAACCACCTCTATGCAAATAAACTAGAAAATCTAGAAGAAATGGATAAATTCCTGGACCCATACACTCTCCCAAGACTAAACCAGGAAGAAGCTGAATCCCTGAATACACCAATAACAGGCTCTGAAATTGAGGCAATAATTAATAGCCTACCAACAAAAAAACATCCAGGACCAGACGGATTCACAGCCGAATTCTACCAGAGGTACAAGGAGGAGCTGGTACCATTCCTTCTGAAACTATTCCAATCAACAGAAAAAGAGGAAATCCTAACTCTTTTTATGAGGCCAGCATCATCCTGATACCAAAGCCTGGCAGAGACACAACAAAAAGAGAATTTTAAACCAATATCCCTGATGAACACTGATGCAAAAATCCTCAATAAAATACCGGCAAACCAAATCCAGCAGCACATCAAAAAGCTTATCCACCACGATCAAGTTGGCTTTATCCCTGGGATGCGAGGCTCATTCACCATAAGCAAATCAATAAACGTAATCCATCATATAAACAGAACCAAAGACAAAAACCACATGATTATCTCAATAGATGCAGAAAAGGCCTTTTTACAAAGTTCAACAGCCTTTCATGCTAAAAACTCTCAATAAACTAGGTATTGATGGAACCTGTCTCAAAATACTAAGAGCTATTTATCACAAACCCACAGCCATTATACTGAATGGGCAAAGACTGGAAGCATTCCCTTTGAAAACTGGCACAAGACAGGGATACCTTCTCTCACCACTCCTATTCATCATAGTGTTGGAAGATCTGGCCAGGGCAATCAGGCCGCAGAAAGAAAGAAAGTGTATTCAATTAGGAAAAGAAGAAGTCAAATTGTCCCTGTTTGCAGATGACATGATTGTATATTTAGAAAACCCCATCATCTCAGCCCCAAATCTCCTTAAGCTGATAAGCAACTTCATCAAATTCTCAGGATACAAAATCAATGTACAAAAATCACAAGCATTCCTATACACCAGTAACAGACAAACAGAGAGCCAAATCCTGAGTGAACTCCCATTCACAATTGCTTCAAAGAGAATACAATACCTAGGAATCCAACTTACAAGGGATGTGAACGACCTCTTCAAGAAAAACTACAAACCACTGCTCAACGAAATAAAAGAGGACACAAACAAATGGAAAAACATTCCATGCTCATGGATAGGAAGAATCAATATCGTGAAAATGGCCATACTTCCCAAGGTAATTTATAGATTCAATGCCATCCCCATTAAGCTACCAATGACTTTCTTCACAGAATTGGAATAAACTACTTTAAAGTTCATATGGAACCAAAAAACAGCCCTCATTGCCAAGACAATCCTAAGCCAAAAGAACAAAGCTGGAGGCATCATACTACCTGACTTCAAACTATACTACAAGGCTACAGTAACCAAAACATCATGGTACTGGTACCAAAACAGAGATACAGAGCAGTGGAACAGAACAGAGCCCTCAGAAATAATACCACACATCTACAACCATCTGATTTTGACAAACCTGACAAAAATTGGAAATGGGGAAAGGTTTCCCTATTTAATAAATGGTGCTGGGAAAACTGGCTAGTCATATGTAGAAAGCTGAAATTGGATCCCTTCCTTACACCTTATACAAAAATTAATTCAAGATGGATTAAAGACTTAAATGTTAGACTTAAAACCATAAAAACCCTAGAAGAAAACGTAGGCAATACCATTCAGGTCATAGGCATGGGCAAGGACTTCGTGACTAAAACACCAAAAGCAATGGCAACAAAAGCCAGAATTGACAAATGGGATCTAATTAAACTAAAGAGCTTCTGCACAGCAAAAGAAACTACTATCAGAGTGAACAGGCAACCTGCAGAATGGGAGAAAATTTTTACAATCTACCCATCTGACAAAGGGCTAATATCCAGAATCAACAAAGAACTTAAACAAATTTACAAGAAAAAATCAACCTCATCAGAAAGTGAGTAAGGATATGAACAGTGTGGTGATTCCTCAAGGATATAGAATTAGAAATACCATTTGGCCCAGCCATCCCATTACTGGGTATATACCCAAAGGATTATAAATCATGCTGCTATAAAGACACATGCACATGTATGTTTATTGTGGCACTATTCACAATAGCAAAGACTTGGAACCAAACCAAATGTCCATCAATGATAGACTGGATTAAGAAAATGTGGCACATATATACCATGGAATACTATGCAGCCATAAAAAAGGATGAGTTCATGTCCTTTCTAGGGACATAGATGAAGCTGGAAACCATCATTCTGAACAAATTATCGCAAGGAGAGAAAACCAAACACCGCATGTTCTCACTCATAGGTGGGAATTGAACAATGAGAACACTTGGACACAGGGTGGGGAATATCACACAGCGGTTCCTGGGGTGGGGTGGGGAGAGCGGGGAGGGATAGCATTAGGAGATATACCTAGTGTAAATGACAAGTTAATGGGTGCAGCACACCAACATGGCACATGTATGCATATATAACAAACCTGCATGTTGTGCACATGCACCCTAGAACTTGAAGTATAATGAAAAAAAAAAACCTTTATTATGACAATTTTCAAATATACTTGAAAGTAAAAGTAGTAGAAGCAACTATCACCCAGCTTCAACAGTCACCAGTATATTGTCAATCTTGTTTCAGGTATATTTTCCCACTCCTTACCCACTGCTAGTTATCTTTTTTTTTATGTAAAGCTTTATTAAACAGTATAAATTCCATATAATTCACCCATTGTCAGTTTATAATTCAGTGATTTTTTGGTAAGTTTTATAGAGTTACGCAACCATTACCACAATCCAGTTTTTCATTTTTATTGCCCCAGGAAGCTCCCTCATGCACATTTGCAGTCAGTCCCCAGTGCCTAGCCAGTCCAAGGCAACTCCTGCTCTGCCTTCTGTCTCTATAGAGTTGTTATTTCTAGACATTTCATATAAATGATATCATATAATATGTAGTCTTTTGGATACTTTCACTTAGAGCAAGTGAAAATATTGAAAAATAGTTTTGTGAAATAGTCATGTAAAATAGTCTTTTAAATGACTATTTTTCGCTTAGAATAATGTTCTTGAGGTTTACCTATGTGATAGCATTTATCAGTAGCTCATTCCTTTTTTTGCTGCATAGATTCCAGTATATGGATATATTACATTTTATTTGTGCATTCAGGAATTGATGGCTGCTCAGATTACTTCCAGTTTTGGGCTATGAACATGTGTGTATGTGTTTTAATGTGGCCACGTCTTTTCATTTCTTTTAGGTAGATACCTAGGCATAGAATTGTCAGATGTATGATTAGTTTATGTTTAGCATGTTGTAAAACTGCTACTCTATATCCAAAGTGACTGTACGATTAAAATTCTAACCAATTTCCTATCGAGGTAGCTGTTTCTTTACATCTTCACTAATAACGTTTTTATCTTTTTCATAATAACCATTCTAATGGTTGTACAGTAGAATCTCATTTTAGTTTTAATTTGCATTTCCTCAGCGCTGTCATTGGTAAGCATCTTTTTGTGTGCTTTGCTATTTACATTTTCTTTGACAAAATCTATCAATTTTTTTGCCCATTTTTGAATTGTATTATTTGTCATCTTACTGAGCTCTAAGAATTCTTTATGTATCCTGGATATACACTCTTTATCCGATACATGATTTGTGATTTATCCCACTGTATATCTTGTCTTTTCATTTTCTTATTGGCGTCTTTTGAAGTTTGGATCACGAGGTCAGGAGATCGAGACCATCCTGGCTAACACGGTGAAACCCCGTCTCTACTAAAAATACAAAAAATTAGCCGGGCGAGGTGGTGGGCGCCTGTGGTCCCAGCCACTCGGGAGGCTGAGGCAGGAGAATGGCATGAACCCAGGAGGCAGAAGTTGCGGTGAGCTGAGATCCGGCCACTGCACTCTAGCCTGGGCGACAGAGCAAGACTCCGTCTCAAAAAAAAAAAAAAAAAAAAAGAAATTTGGTTGTAATGTGTTTTGTGTCGTTTTCTTCATGTTTCTTGATTTTAAGCTTCTTGGATCTGTGGGCTTACAATTTTTGTCAACTTTTGGAAATTTCCTCAAAGAACTTTTTTCAGAAACCACTATTATGTTTTCTTCAGGGATGCTACCTGAAGGGGAACAACAGCTGTCCTGCAGCTCATTAATAGCTCTAATTGTTTTTTGTCTTTCTCTTTTATTTTAGATAGTTTTCTATTGCTATACCTTTGTTTTCCCATTATATTATCTTCTATAATGTCAAATTTGCTGTTAATACCATACAATGTATTCTTCATTTCAGACATTATGTTTTTTATGTGCAAAAGCTTGATGAAGTTCTTTTGTTTCTTCCATTTATTTACCTAACATGGTTAATCTTTTCTCTACCACTGGGGTTCACAAACTATGGCCCATGGGCCAAATCCTGAAATAATATCTGGCAATTCAGTCTCTACTCTAAACCCAATATAATAGTGCAAGAATTTGAAGCCAGTGGTACACTGAATGTCATGATAGCAACAACAAAACCCATATTCAGTTTAACTTCTGATTGGTTTTACTTATATGCTCCACAATAAAGCCCTAGCAGAAGAAAAGACATGCTTCTTTCTAGGCATAAATGCTGTTTACCTCAACCTCTACTGTCTTTTTTTTTTTTTCTTTTTTTAAATAGTAATTTCAACTTTTAGTTTACATTCTGGGAGTATGTGTGCCAGTTTGTTGCATGGGTATACTGCTGAGGTTTGGGATATGAATGATCCCATAACCCAGGTGGTAAACATAGTAACCATTAGTTATTTTTTAAATCTTACCCCCTGCCCCACTGGTAGTCTCCAGTGTCTGTTGTGCCATCTTTATGTCTATGAGTGCAAAATGTTTAGCTCCCACTTATAAGTGAGAACATGTGTTATTTGGTTTTCTGTTCATGCGTTAATTCACTTAGGATAATGGCCTTATATAATGAAGCCCAGCTTTCAAAAACCAGAAATTATAGACACATTAAAAAAAAAAAAAAAAGAACCACTATTAAGAGATAAAGCAATCAGTAAAGCCAGATCCAGATATAAAGGCTATTGTGGAAAAGACAGAATACATTTGAGCAGATTGGAAATTTCGGCACAGAGATGGAAACGTTAGGGAAGATTCAAATGGAAATTCTGGAAATACACACGGTAACAGATGAAGAATGGCTAAGACCTTCAGATTCCTTAGCAGACTTAATGCAGCTAAAGAAAGAATGAACCTTGAATGTAGATTCATAGAAATACCCAAACTAAAAGGCAGGGAGAAACAGAACAGAGTGTCTAAAAATTTAGGAAAATCTAAAACTGTCTACTGGAATCTCACAAGAAGATAAAATGAGGCAGAATAAATATTGACAAAATAATGGCATGAATTTTCTTAAAATAATGAAAAGGATCCAACTACAGAAACTAGAACACAAGTAGGTCAAAGTAACAAGAGAAAAAAAGACATTATCCAAAGAAGAGTGAAGATAATGTGTAGCAGACATCTCTTCAGAAATTGCAAGCCAAAACACAATGAGGTGACAACTTTAAAGTGATGAAAGAAAAAAGAAGTATTAACTTTTTTTTTGAGATGGAGTCTTGCTCTGTCTCCCAGGGTAGAGTGCATTGGTGCCATCTTGGCTCACTGCAACCTCTGCCTCTCAGGTTCAAACCATTCTCCTGCCTCAGTCTCCCAAGTAGCTGGGATTACAGGCGCCCGCCACTATGTCTGGCTAATTTTTATATTTTTAGTAGAGACGGGGTTTTGTCATGTTGGCCAGGCTGGTCTCAAACTCCTGACCTTAGGCAATCCACCCGCCTCAGCCTCTGCTGGGATTACAGGCATGAGCCATCACACCTGGCCAGACTTGCAGTTTGAGAAAATGTATTTCTAAAGTAAAAGAGAGAGATGTATCTAATCAAAAACTGAGGTAATTCATTTCTGGCAGGCCTGAACTACAAAAAACGTTAAAGGGAGTTCCATAAGCAGCACCAGATGCTAGACAGAAATTTGGATGTATCTAAGGAAATAGAGCTGAAAATGGTAAATAAAAACTGAAGATAAATATCAAATTAAATTTTTCTGATTTTTAAACATTGTAAAATATAACTGATGGTCTAAAGCAGGGGTTGACAAAACAGTTTTTAAAAGGGCTATTTTAGACTCATGGACCCTAGTGTCTCTGTTTGTAAACTCAACTTTGCTCTTGTAGCAAGAAAGCAGCCATAAACACTACATAAATGAATCGATAGGGTTGTGTTTCAACACAATTTTTATAGAAACTGGCAGGCAGCCTATGGGCCATATATTCCAGATGCCAGGAATAAAGCAAAAATTATAATGAAATATTATTGGTCTGTAGCATATTTAAAATCAAATGAATGACAAAAATAGCACATAGGATTTTATACCTAAAGCACCATAATATTATTTGAGATTAGGCTGGGATTTTTAAAGACGTACATATTTGTAAACTCTGGAGTAACCGCTAAAAACAGGTGGATGTGTTAAGCCAAAGTGGACACTAAATGGAATCTTAAAATTGCTCAGTCCCAAAGAAGGTGAAAGAAGAGGTCAAACAGAACAAAGGAAGCTATTAAGATGATAGGTTTTAATCTAAGCATATCAAAAATTACATAAAATTTAGCCAGGCACGGTGGCTCACGCCTATAATCCCAGCACTTTGGAAGGCCAAGGCGGGCAGATTACTTCAGGCCAGAAGTTCAAGACCAGCCTGGCCTACATTGTGAAACCCTGTCTCTACTAAAATACCAAAAATTAGCTGGGTGTGTTGGTACACGCCTGTAATCCCAGCTACTCGGGAGACTGAGGCACAGGAATTGCTTGAACCCAGGAGGTGGAGGTAGCAGTGAGCTGAGTCATACCACTGCACTCCAGCCTGAGCAAGACAGCAAGACTCAATTTCAGAAAACAAACATCAATTACATAAAATTCACATGGTCTGCACCTATTAAAGACAGGAATTCGGTTGACAGAAAAGCAAGGTCCAACTAACAGATAACATATCTACGCCCCCATGCCCTTTTTTAGATAAACAGATACATACATTTTTCTACCCTGCTTTTTTTACTTAGTATTATATCTTGGAGATCACTCCACAGTGATACAGACTATTCCAAGTTCGTTTTTTACAATTTGTAGTATTCTGTGGATTCTATGAATTCTATTGTGTTGATGTAGCATAGTTTAGCCAATTTGTCCTCCACTGGTATGCATTTGGGTCGTTTACATTCTTTTCCTGTTATAAATAGTGCGACAGTTAATATTCTTTTGGATACCTCTTTTTGAATTTTTGCCAGATTTTGGGGGTAGGTTCCTAAATTGTAGTGTTGCTAAATATGCCCAGTGTTCCTTCCATAGCGCGTGTACCATTTTGCATTACTACCCACAAAATCTGGCCTTGTATACCTCTGACCTCGTCACAATTTATTCTGTCAATCTTTTGATTTTTTTTTTGACTGAACTAATAATGAGAAATGGCATCTTGGTGTATTTTTAATTTGTATCTTTCTTATTGTGACTGAAGTTTGAGTATCTTTTTTTCACATCCTTTGGTATGCTTTATCCCCCCAAAACTCATATTGCAATTTAATTGGAATTGTAACAGCATTAAGAGGTGGGACCTTTGAGAGGTGATTAGGCCATGAGGGCCTGCTCCCTCATAGTGGGATTAATGCTGTTATAAAAGGGTGAGTTTGGCCCCTTTTTGCCGCTTGGCCCTTCCACCTTCTGCCATGTAATGATCTAGTCTTCCTCCTCTCCAGAGGATGTAGCATTCACCGTACCATCTTCTCGGAAGAGAAGGGCCTCACCAGACACCAAACCTGTTGGTGCTCTGATGAGCTGCCAGAACTGGGAGTCAAGTAAGTTTCTCTTCATTATAAATTACTCAGTCTCAGGTATTCTGTTACAGCTGCACAAATGGACTAGGATGTTCCTGAAGACCATTTGTGTTTGATTTTCCATGAGCTATCTGAGTATATGTCAATCCTATTTCCTATACATTAGTTGGACTTTTTCTTCTCATTATTGTTATAGACATATTAAGTTCTTCCTGTGGTGTAAGTTAAAAATGTATATTTTTTCATTTATCTTTTTTTTTTGGAAGACAGAGTCTCACTCTGTCACCCAGGTTGGATTGCAGTGGTGTGATCTTGGCTCACTGCAACCTCCACCTCCTGGATTCAAGCAATTCTCCTGCCTCAGCCTCAGGAGTAGCTGACATTACACATGTGTGCAGCTACCCCCAGCTAATTGTATTTTTTGTAGAGACAAGGTTTCATCATGTTGGCCAGGCTGGTCTCAAACTCCTGAACTCAATTATCTGCCCGCCTCGGCCTCACACCTCAATCCCAGAGTGCTGGGATTATAGGTGTGAGCCTCTGGGCTCGGCCCTTTTTTTCATTTATCTTTTGCTTTGCGTGTGATATTAATCTGTTTAATGCTTTTTTAAGCCATGTAGATTTTAAAAATGTAATTAAAATATATTAATGTTCCCCTATTGCTTCTGAGTTTCTTATCATATCTAAGAAACATTTCTCAGTAACCAAGTTATATAAGGATTTTTTTCCTGATATTTGTGCTGTATAATTTTTAACATTTGGCTGTCCAGTATGAAGAAGTGAATTTTTCCCTGATTTGAGATGAGATGCTGTTTTTATCATATACTAAATTTTCACATACAATTGTGGTCTCGTTTTGGATTTTCTATTTTGTTTCATTAGCCTATTTGTCTGTTCGTGTGCCAACACAATGTTGATTTAATTATAGAGGCTTTACAAAATGTAATATTGGCTAGTCCCTTTTCATTTCTCTTGTTGTTTCATGTTTCCTAGATACTCAATGTTGTAATGAAATTGTCTACCCCCAGAAAAACTTGAAGATACTTTTACTGTATGTAAATGTGTAAATTAGTTAAGGGGAATTTAGCTCTTAACTTATTGAGGTATACACTTTATATACTTTATGTTCCTCCGGTAAAATGACATTGGAACACTAATGCTGAATGAATGCTTATATGTTATTGATGTCATGTGTTTTTGCTCTATTTTTGAAGCCCAGATGAGATTATTTTTATTAGTACTTCAAATTGCCAAAATTCTTTAGCTTATATATTTACTGATTTGCATCTTAGACCTTTCTTTCCAATTTAATTTCCCATGTTTTTGTAAACAATCTATATCTTCCTCTGTTTATCCACTGCTCTTTATTGGTATTTTATAGTTTATTATGATTAGCTAGATGTATAATTATTTTATTTATCTCTGTTCGCATTTTCTGGGCTCTCCTGAATCTATGGATTCAGATTTTTCATCAGTTGTGAAAAATTCTTGTCCAGTTAATGTCTTAGCCACATTTCTTATTTCCCTTTTAGAACTATGATTAAACATGTGTACTCCGCCTCTGTGTTCCTTAATTCTTGCTTCTTGTGTTTTCCATTTCTTTTTCTTTCGGTAGGTACTCTGGATAATTTTTTCAGTGTATCAATTTTTCCTTCAGGTGTATCTAATCGTCCATAAAATCTGCCTACTGACTTTTAATTTCAATGATTTTATTATTTCTGGAAGCATTTTGACTACTGATAATTTTACCTTGTTCTTTATATTTTCAATGTCATCATTTCTTAAACTATATAATACCCTTATTTTGTATTCTCTATGATTTTAATAAAGTCTCTGTGACTAATGTTCTTTTGGCCTTGTTCGTAGTGCTGTGTTTCCTTGTATGTTGTGGTTTTTATTGTTCTTATCATGATTATTTTTGTTTATATTGTGAGTTGTTATTGTCTAGAATAAATTTATCTGTGGTAATTGAAGCCTGGATTGAAAGAATTTGCATTTGTTTTTGTCAGGTGCCTGGAGATATTACTAGCTTGGGACCAATATTAACTAAATTCTTCGCTTGAGAATATTTTGACCATGTAGGTATATGAATTCAGGTCACAACCTACAAGAGAAGATTTTCAAAGTAGTTTTTTTTTTTTTTTTTCTTTTTCTACTTAGCTCCAAGTCCACACTGGCAGTTTTCCTTCCAGTCTAGAAATGTGGGGAAGAATATACTGGTGTAGCTATTTGAATTTTTAGCCAAGGCAAGCTCATTTTAATTGCTTTCAGAGGGAGAATCATTAAAGGTACCTAGTGACTCATACTATGGAAAATACAATGTACAGTTTCTTTAGTTTTGTCCGTACAGTAGTCTCCCCTCATCTGTGGATTCACTTTCTGTGGTTTGTTACCCATAGTCAACTATGGTCCAAAAATGTTAAATAGAATATTCCAGAAATAATACATTTTAAAATTACAGGCCATTCTGAGTAGCATGATGAAATCTCACACCATCCCAACTAGGATGTGAATTATCCCTTTGTTTAGTGGATCTACACTGTATACACTACCTGCCCATTAGTCATTTCGTAGCCCTCTAGGTTATCAGGTCAACTATCATGAGTATCACAGTGTTTGTGTTTAAGTAACCCTTATTTTACTTAATAATGGCCCCAAAGCCAAGAGTAGTGATGCCGGTAATTCATGTATGCCAAAGAGAAGCTATAAAGTGCTTCAATTGAAAAGGTGAAAGTTCTCAACTTCAGAAAAAAAAATTGTATGCTGAGGTTGCTAACATCTCACAGTGAGAACAAATTTCCTATCTCTGAAATTGTGAGGGACAAAGAAATTCATGCTAGTTTTATTGTCCCACCTCAAACTGCAAAATTTAAAACCACACAGTGTATGTTAAGGTGCTTAGTTAAGATGGAAAAGGCGTTACATTTGTGAGTGGGAGATATGAACAGAAACATGTTCAAATTGATGAAAATTGGGTTAGGTACTATCCATGGTTTAAGCCATCCAGTGGAAGAGAAGGGGTCTGGTAATATCCCCTGTGGATTAGTGGGCACTTGTGTGTGTGTGTGTGTGTGAACAAAATGTTAACTTTTTCCTCCCTCAGTAAAGATGTTACTGAAGAAAGTATTTTGAAGATTAAATGCATTGGAATAGTTGAGTATGTCAACGTTACCCACAATCAAATGCTCTTTGTTACTGTTAAGTAGGACTGAATAGAAATTTCTGTGAGATAACAAAGCTTCAGTTAGTATATATAGAAAAGTTGTTAAAAGTTGAGTGGTTTAAATAAAATGTGGGTTTATTATATTTATTGTCTGTCTCACGTAGAGTAGACCTAATTTTCCTTTACTTAAATTGGTTAAGTGGATTTCTTTTATTTGGATAGTTAAGTATCATATTTAGTGGAATTTTCCTATGGTAGATAAATGCACAAATCTTTCTTGTATTTTAGTGTAAAAATTACTAATATGCTACAGAAATCCAAAAAAGAATAATAATTCTGGTTATCACTCTCAAACACTCTATGTCTGTCTGTGTGTTTTAGGGAAGCCTGGTACCTTATTACCGTTTGTAGTACAGTCATATGTCACAGAATGACGTTTTGGTCAATGACTGACCACATATATGACAGTGGTCCCATAAGATTATAATAGCGTACTTTTACTGTACCTTTTCTGTGTTTAGATACACAAATACTTAACCATTGTGTTACAGCTGCATATAACATTCAGTATACAAATGTGCTGAACAAGTTTGTAGCCTAAGAGCAATAGGCTGTATATCATATAGCTTAGATGTATAGTAGGCTATACCAGCTAGGTTTGTATAAGCACACTCTGATGTTTGCACAATGACACAGTTGCCTAAGGATGCATTTCTCGAATGTATCCCTTTCAGTAAGTGATGCATAACTGTATATAGGAAAATATGGTCTGAATTCCTAGCATCCAAATGATAAAATCAGTCTGTTTCATAAATAGGAACTTTAGTAGTACTCTAGTTATTTGCTTGCATAGCAAATAGGAAGATACTGATTGATGAAAGGCAAATAAGTATGATTATGTATCATCGATTTTTTAAAAATTCAAAACACAAATCATTTAGCATGTATTTGTCCTACTACAAATTATGTTTGTCTGTATTTACAGTTGACCCTTGAACAATGCAGGGGTTGGGGTGCTGACCACCCTCCCCCATGCAGTCATATTCACATATAACTTTTGACTCCCCTAGAATTTAAGTACTAATAGCCTGCTGTTGGTAGGGAGCCTCACCAATAATATAGAGTATTGGTGCACACACATGTTGTATGTTATATGTAGAATACACTGAATTCTTATAATAAAGGAAGCTAGAGAATAAGTGTTATCAAGAAAACTATAAAGAAAAGAAAATATATTCATTCTTCATTAAGTGGAAGAGGATCATTATAAAGGTCTTCATCCTTGTTTTCATGTTGAATTTGCTGAGTTTGTTTATAACTAGACCTGCACAGTTTAAATCCGTGTTATTCAAGAGGGACCTAACTGTAAATCATTTTGTTTGGGAATATCCTGGATAATTATTTCAATTTAGGTAAATGAACTGTACATAACTTATAATTTGGACTCAAATTTTTTATAAATGTATAAACTATTAACATATTAAAACATGGTAAAAATGTATTAAACACATTTATTGTAGAAACATATTCAACATGAAAAACTGATAAATATGATACAATAATAAATTTTTGGAAAGAAATCTTTTGATGAGTTTAATCAGATATTTTTTATAAATCGTTATAGTTTAAAAATAATTAGTCTGTTACATTTCAACAAAACTGACATATGTATAGCTGAGCAGAACAAACCTCTGAAGATCTTGTGTTTCCTTATAGATTGTTGAAGAAAATCTGGATGGTGACATGTTAATAAATAATGGTTGTACTATATTATTAATCAGCAAATACCTATAGCACTAAGTGCCAGGAATTATGCCAAGTGCTTTTCAAGAGGTGGTTACTAATATTATTACTTGTGTTTTATAAATAAATAAACTGAAGCATTGAGATATTAAGTAACTTGCCCAGGGATACTCATCAATTAAGCAGTGGAGCTGAGATTCAAACCTAAACACCTAGACCATGGGTCTGTAAAGGACCAGATACTAAATATTATAGGCTCTCTGCCTACAATAGGTCTGTGTTGTCACTGGTCAACTCTACCACTGTGGTATGAAAGCAGCTATAGTCAATATGTAAATAAATGGATATGACTGTGTTCCAGTAATACCTTATATATTGGCACTGATCATTGTATTTCATGTAATTTTCACCCACCATGAAATACTATTCTTTTGACTTAAAAAAATTTAAATATGGCTAACCATTCATATCTCATGTACTGTACAAAAACTGGCCTTCCTCGGGCCAGATTTGGCCTGTGAGCAGTAGTTTACTAGCCTTGCTGTAGGCTGTTACTTCTTATGGGCTTCTACTTTATACTATTTTGGACTCATTCAGTCTGCACCCTACAGAGTTTTCTTCCATAAGGAGAGCTACACAAGTTGATCTCTAAACATTTAGTTGATTATTTATACAGTCAATAGGAAATACAACAGGTTGGAAACAAGGGGTTTCTCATTCTACATATATTTCAGTTTCTTATAGTAATTTCAGCCTTTTCTTACTTCATAAATACTTGCTGTCTTCCTTAAAACTTCCTCTAAGGAAAAGGTTTGATGTGTTTTGCCTTTATTTACTGTTACTTTGCATGTGGTTTTTCTCTCTTTAATATCATCATCATGGAGTTGGACCATGTTATTTAGGTAACTGGTAGTGGGGCATGCACACTACCATCTGTGCTTTAGATGGTACAGTCCAAACAGCAGTTTGTAAAGTTGGTGAGTAGTGGGTTCATTTCTGTTTTAGGAACATAATAACTGCTGTGTTCAACATGGATTTTGAGTAAGTATGGAATGTCTAGAGTGGAGGTCCATTAGATGTTTAAAGATGAGATAGATGTGAATTAGTGCTTTGTTACTAGGAATAGAGAAGATTCCAGAGGTACTTTTTGTTGGACTTGTTTTATACTTATTAATAGTAAAATGAAAAATTACAAAAGGATTAGTAACAAAAAATAATTCTGCCTTTCATTTCTGACCCCTAGTTCTTATTTGCCCTTTGCGGAGTCAGTTGCTTTGCTGGATATCCTGCTAGATAGTCTGACAATGTACAAACTTTATGTATTGGTGTATATGTTCCCTCCACCCCTTGACCCCTCACCTCCATTCCCATTTACACAAAGATACTGTAATGAATATGTATCTCTGTGTCTTTGCTTAACAATATATCTTGGAATTTTTTATTCATATAGATGTAGCTATATTCTCACTAATGTTCCATTAATATTTGTATTGTATTTCATTGTATGGATATATTTAATTTACCTAGTACCCTATGGTAGACATTTCCAGAATATTTCCAGTTTTTTGCTACTATAAACCATTTGTAATGTATATTGTTGTTTATGTCTTTGAGCTTATATATGTATATTTCGAGGATGAAATTTCTATAAGTAGAACTGCTAGGTCAAATTGTATGTGTACCTTTTAAATTGTGATGAGTATAGGAACATTTACATTCCCTCCAACAAGATTATCAAGTCCTGTTTCTATACACCAAAGCCACCATAGAATACATCATCTCTTATTTTCATAAATATGAGAGGAGAAATGGTATTTCATCTTTATAATTTTGGCCTGACAATGAATAAGAGCATGTTTTTCTATTTGAAAAAAAAAAAATCCACTTGCATTTATTTTCTGTGAAATATTCTCTTGCAGTTTTCTACTAGGTTATTGACTTTTTATTTTTTTTAACCTAACTTGTAGAAGCATTTAAATTAAGGAAATCATCAAATAATCTTTCTCCGTGTTATCAGTTTGCTTTGGACTGGTTTTAAGTTTTTTGGTCCGTTGATATTTTAAAATTTGTAGTAGTCAAATTTATAAAAATGTCAGGTTATGGAGTATGGTGATTGTGCTGTAAGTGTGTAACTGTGTAATATTTAGGTATTTTATATAATTTAAAAGCATATATATTCTCATAGTTATATTTTATAATTTTAGTCTATTAGTGATTTGTTTTGATTAAAAGCAAAAACCATTTATTAAAAAAACAACTTCAGGTAGTTACACTTGAGGATTCTGCTAGATGAATTAAGATCTAAGATTTAGAGGGATTTGTCACTTGTACTACTTTAGGATTGCTAAACAATAAATAATTTTATAATTTTCCATGCTCATGATTAGGAAATCATTCGTGTTCTTTTCTTTATGAATCATAAATTATTTTTTTTTTTTTGAGGCAGAGTCTCGCTCTGTCGCCCAGACTGGAGTGCAGTGGCCGGATCTCAGCTCACTGCAAACTCCGCCTCCCGGGTTCACGCCATTCTACTGCCTCAGCCTCCCGAGTAGCTGGGACTACAGGCGCTCGCCACCTCGTCCGGCTAGTTTTTTGTATTTTTTTAGTAGAGACGGGGTTTCACTGTGTTAGCCAGGATGGTTTCGATCTCCTGACCTCGTGATCCGCCCGTCTCCGCCTCCCAAAGTGCTGGGATTACAGGCTTGAGCCACCGCGCCCGGCCATGAATCATAAATTATTAAGAGCACTAATTTAGTAACAGTATTTCCAAATGATTTATTTAAAAATGAGGAACTACAGAATTTGAGCAATCCTGTTATGAGTGGGATAATCAAGGTAAGCTTAGCGTGAGGAACCACGTGTCATTCATTAGCTATAGTTGTTAGTATATGCTGTAATAGAAATGTTGGCCAAGAGTTTTATGGTGATTCTCTAACTTATGTTTTTGTGTTAATTTTATACAACTCTTATATCACCCTGAAAAAAACGAGATTTCGGATTTTCTCTGGAGTCCTATTATATTACGGTGAAGCCGGACTTTGGGTTCATTTTAGATCATCCTTCCATATATAGCTCTATCATTGCTGTGACCTTGTATGCCATTAAATTGTATTGCATTGTGGTCATTAGTAGGCATGAGTAATATAATTGTTTCATTCTATAGTTCTAAAACTGAAGTATATTTCTTTGTATTTTCCTTGAAGGCACTTCTTTTAAAATCTTACAGAAAACATAATATGAATTCTGGTGATCAGTACAATTTTTTTAAACCAAAAAATTTTAAGTCAAATATTTGATATTCGATAACTGTTACTAGTTGATAATCTTTTAATTGGAGCAAAACTCAAAGAAAGCAATGAAAGTTATTCACTTATTCTTTCTAGGAGTTTCTTTGAGTTGCTGCTGTTCTTTGGAAGAGATGAGTTTTATGAAGAGCCCTTAAAGGATATTCTTGGATCATTCCAGGTAAAAAACAGTTTACTACTTCACATTTTGTTTACACTTAAAATAGACCATTATGCTCTTGCTAAATACAGCTTATTGGTTATTTATTGCTTATAAGTTTTTAATGGTTGCTAACGTGACAGTGTTTAAGATCCTGTTATTACTGGCTGATAAAGAAAACTCATATAATTAATTTTTAACTGTATTCCCAAGCAGTTCCTAGCTGGAATTCATATTCCACATTTGCTAGAAAAGTGCCTGCTACCACCCTTGTGGATTCCTAGAACTTTCCTTGGTAAAAAACGATTCTTCTTTGCCAGACTTGAAGCAAGCTGTCTATCCCATGCCACTTTTTCCCTAGTCTGTACCTTGATTTTCTCTCTCATAATAGCTTTCCCCAGCTAGGAGGCAGAAGATTTTTTTTTTTTTTTTCGGGCACCTGTTATAGGAGAGAGGAGAGTAAATTCAGATGGGAATGACAAAAGATTCAAGACCTCTCCTGTAGATGAAAGACATTTGATCTTTTTACTACTTACTGGGAAGCAACCCTGACCCCACTCAGTGAAGTAAAGGAAGATGTACTTTGAGCTCCCCCTAGGGGTGAAGTCTCCCTGACCACCCATTTAGAACTGAAATACACAGACAACGTATCTTGTATTTGTTACCATGGTGTTAAAAGAAAGGCTTATAGACAACCACACTGCTGTATTAGGTACATTATATTGAACATTCTACTTTAACCATTCTTACATTCAGCAAAAGAGGTAAAAATACCTGTTCTCATGGAACTTCTGTTCCAATTAGAGTATATATTCAAGTATTTAAAACTTATTAATTTTCCATTCTATTTTTTTTTTGGACGCTTGTATTCTCGGTAATCCATTCTTAAAATTTTACTCGGCAAATGTTTATTGAGTCCTCATAGTATGCTTTGCACTAAGGTCTGAGAAAAACAGTAGTAAGCAAAACAGAAAAATCCTCCTATTGTGGAGTTAATAATTCTGGTATAGGGACAGAAAGACATTCAAACCTTTATAAATGAAAAACTGACAGATTCATTAGAGAAAAATAGAGGAGGATGGGGATAGTGCTGGCATAGTGATATTGGGGAAGGATATTTCAGTATTAAATGGAGAGGTAAAGAAATACCTCATAGAGATGTCAGCTGACCACTGATAATGGGAACCATTGAAATGTTTGGAGTAGACGAGGGACAATATTTAACTTCCACTTTAAATGTATGGAAAACATAACACTAGTGAAGGTACATATCCTTTATTTTTTCCCTTGTAAGCAGGGTGCCCATTCAGTTATCAAAATAATAAATTTTTCAAGGAAAAGTTAACGGTTTTGCATACTTTTCCATCTCCTGTTCTGATCCTTTGACACTCTCTCATCCTGGCTGATTCTAAAGCTCATCTACTAACCCCCCAACCCCACCTTTTAAAAGTCTCTGCCATTTCTGCCACTTTTGTTACTGTGGCTTCTTCCTACTCTGAATTTCCTTGAACCTGTAACTCCTACCTTCTAGGAGAGGTTTCACCTTTTGCTCTCATGTTATCTTTACTTAGAGAAACATCCTTCATTTGCTGACCTGAGCTTCTGCTGTAAGTGCTTCCCAGGCCTGTGCCCTTGGGAACTCAGGAAGGGCTAACATGTAGTCCATCATGTATACCTCCCTAAAACCTGTATTTTCCAAGCTTACAAATTCTCCAGGCTTTTGACTGACATTGATAATAGTCACTAATAGTGATAAGTGACTAATTCAGTGACAACCCCAAATGTCACTTTTTGAAATATTTTTAATATATTGTACTGTGCAAGTACAAACCCTAGCTCCCCAAGTGGTTCATCTCCATACATCTTTCATACAGATTCATACCAGCATAAGATGGTGTTCTTTCTCTTCTCCCATAAGTAGGACAAGCACAATCCTACTCATATTTTAATGTACATAAAGATCACCTGGGGATCTTGTTAAAATTTAGATTATGATTCAGTAGTTGTGGGAGGGGGCCTGAGAGTCTGCATTTCTGATAAGCTCCAAGGTGATATTAATGCTGCTAGCCCCTGAACCACACTTTGAATACTAAGGTATTCTTTGCTGGATTTGAGTTAACTTCTCTTTCCCCTGCTGTATTTCCACCGTGAGTTTACCAGCTTTGCTGCTTACACTGTGTCATCCTGGGCAAGTTTCATAATTTCTGTATCACTTTCTTTATTTGTAAAATGGGGGCAATAACTAGACTTGCTGCATAGTAACTTTACGGGTTAAATGAGTAAAGTGCTTGGCATAATTCCTGACAAAATGATCATGTCACTGTTTTTATAGTAGGCAGTAGAGCCTGTCTGGTGAAGGGCATGAGTTCTCAAGTCTTACTACCTGGATTTTTATTTTTACAACAATACCAAAACCACGCTATTAGATTTATTATTTTCTTCCATGAATTTCTGATCTCTTAAAATCTCAGTTGTTCAAGTAAAAAGTTTTAATTCTTCTTACCTATAATTTTTCCTCTCTGTTATTTCTAGAAGAAACTTCATTCTTAGAGTCAAATGTTCCATTTACTGGCTTATAAAAGTTTTCTTCTAAGCCTTTTACTTCCAGTAGTTTTGTTTACATTTCTCATATGATGCATCTGCCTCATCATCATTATATCTAGCAGTTTTCGAGATTCCCAATGAAATGACAAAAATAATGTAAAATGAGGGAAAATAATAATGATAAATGCTGGAAACTAGGATGGGAGCTTGATGTCAATTGCTCAGGGATGAAACCAGATTGATGGGGGGGGGG
>NW_022316544.1:0-3575 GCF_002776525.5 Piliocolobus tephrosceles
TTTACGCCATTCTCCTGCCTCAGCCTCCGGAGTAGCTGGGACTACAGGCGCCCGCCACCTCGCCCGGCTAGTTTGTTGTATTTTTAGTAGAGACGGGGTTTCACCGTGTTAGCCAGGATGGTCTCGATCTCCTGACCTCATGATCCGCCCGTCTCGGCCTCCCAAAGTGCTGGGATTACAGGCTTGAGCCACCGCGCCCGGCCGCGTGAAATTCTTAAAAAGGTAAACGTGGTAAAAAGAGAAGTCTTTGTTAATTTTCTGCAGTTCACCTGTTTCAAAGTATAGTTACCTTTAAAAGGGTAAACACACAAGATACGCATTTTCCAGAGCACACAGGCTTTCCTCCTAGCTGTCTTGTGAAACGATCAGTGCAAAACCCTACTGCACTGAGTTTTCCAAATTGAAGGGAGAAGCAATGTACAGAATGCTGACTTGCCCTTACATCTTATATCTGGTGTTCTGGCGTGATTATTAACCACACTCTTTTTCACTTTGAACCATGTCCTGGTTTGCATGGCCACCTTCCCTGCAGAGGTGATAGAAGCTGGCTTGAGGCAGTTTCTTTCTCCATGCCTTAGTTAGATGACCCTCAAAGGGGCACAGCAGATTTCCCTGCCTATTGATACACCTTAACAACAAGCTTGTGTTTTTCATGCCCTCAAAAGTGTTTTACTTGCACTTTCCTAGACATAAAGGTGGAAAATTGGGCCTAAGGTCTGTCAAAGGTCTTGGAAAAGGAGACTGTATTAAAATTGCTGCCCATCTTCATTAAATAATACTAGCTCAATAAAACCCTTTCTTTACAATATTAGTGGTTGGTGAAAGACTTCCTTCCTATTGTTTCAGTCTATATATATGTCTGTAAATGAATGAGATATCCTTTCACAGGTTCAGTGTACACTGGTTACCAACCTGAGTCCGGTGTGACAGAGCACGCTCACACACTCATACCCAATACATTACATGAAGCAGATGTATTACTTTCAGACAGGAAGCAAGGGACAAAAGAGGCCCTGGCTCCATTGTGAGCCAGTCCCCAGGGCTCAAGAAAGCTGCCCGGGGCAGGGCTGATGGAGTCTTGACTGTACGTGCCCCACTTGCACTATAGCCTGCCTTGGGTTATATACCATAGGAGCCACATAACTCATTGGGCAAAGCTTTAAAGGACATCCTGCTTCCAGGAGAGAGAGGAACACAACCTGGCTGTCTCAAACAGTTCCTCCCTAACTCAAGATGTTACATTCCCTAGGAGGGACAAGAACAAGGCCAAGCTGTTTCAGGCAGTTCCTCCATATCAGGATATTGGATTCTCAGTGCATTCTACAGTTATTCTTAAGAACTACAAGCAAGGAAGAAGGGAGAACTGGGTCAGTCCAAGGCCACCTGGAGGACTGTCTTGTACATCGGTTAGGGTAAAGTTGGCTATTCTAAAACCAGGCATCCACCCAAAAGAAGTCTTGGAAGACATCTTTCTCTGTTAAATTCAAATGATGGTAATTATAGTTCGGAAATGGAATTGGCTTTTAGAGTTACATCTGGAATGAAATTAATAAGCAATTCAGGCCTGTTTCTGAAAATGAATTCAGTGGTTAATTGTTAAAAATAAATGTCTAACTCCTATAAAAGGAAATTTACATTCATTTCTAACTCACTAAAAAAATCTATGACTGGGTGCAGTGGCTCATGCCTGTAATCCCGGCACTTTGGGAGGCTAAGGCGGGCAGATTACCTGAGGTCAGGAGTTCAAGAACAGCCTGGCCAATATGGTGAAACCCCGTCTCTGCTAAAAAATACAAAAATTAGCCGGGTGGTTGTGGCACGCACCTGTAATCCCAGCTACATGGGAGGCTGAGGCAGAAGAATCGCTTGAGCCCAGGAGACGGAGGTTGCAGTGAGCCGAGATTTCTTAGAAGGAATTGTTACTTATTGTTCTGAAGTGAAAGTCTGGTCTGATTCATAAGAAATGTTACAACAGCTCAAACACTGATGCTTTCAGAATGGGCAGCAATTCTCAGTGTAAATTCTCATCACAAGGACCAGCAAAATTGGTGACTTGCATAGCTACAACATTCTGTGCCATCCAGGGCACTCTACTTTGGGGATACAACTGCCAAACCTCCAACTAGACAGTTTAGTTTAAGATTTAGTCAAGAAGCAGAAAGGTGAAAGTGACAATGTGTAGTAAACCATGATAGATGTTATAAAAGGTGGAATACTTGTACTGGAAATGCATACAGTGCCTCACCCCCTCTTGAGGGGGTCAGGAGGTGTTGACACTAATGATGATGGTGATGATGATGTAACAGCTAAAGTTTTGGAGGCATTCACTATTGCTAGGCACTGTATCAGCATATAGCATGGGTTATCTTAGTTTTCACAATAAAAGCGTTATGAGATGGGAACTATGATTACTATCTTGATTTTTACAGAAGAGAAAACAGGAGTAGACATTAAGGAATTTACTCAAGATCCAACGGATGCACTGAGCTGGACAAGGTCAACTTGAGGCTGAAGGGAATATATGTTGCTCCAAGTGTGTCGGTATAAGAGAGATTAGGGTGAGGTTTTATGCAGAGTTTGGGTTTCAGTTGAGTAATTCTAAGGAGGGATTAGGGGAAGCAAGGCAGTTTAGTAATTGAGTATCTCAGCAACTTTAATTTGGAGAAGAACGGAACAAAGCTAGGCCAAGGAAGCTATTCAGTCACTCAAAACATAGAGGTTGTTAGTCATTTTACAGCTGTAATGTATCCTTGTGAGGAACATTTTTTGCTTGGCCTTGTCCCTGGCCTTGTATGTGTACATTACAGTCTGATTATTAGTTGGGATGATTTTTAGTTTCTCAATCCCTACTCTTATTGCCCCAGTTTAATTCCTCATCACCTCTCACCTAGATTATTGTGATATTCTAGTTTTATCTTTCAGTCCTTTATATTGCAAAGCAGAGTAATTTACCTAAAACACAAACACAACCAAAATAAGCCTCTATTTAAAAGCTTTCAACGGTTCACTGTTGTCTCTACAGAATGTAAACAGAGTGTCTTAACATGGCACATCAGGCCCTCCTCCTTAACCTAGCCCTCCCAGCCCATCACTACAACTGTATTCCTTGATACTCTCGAATTGCACTTTATTTTGTTTTGTTTTTTTGAGACGGAGTCTTGCTCTGCTGCCCAGGCTGGAGGGCAGTGGTGCCATCTCGGCTCACTGCGGCCTCCACCTCCCAGGTTCAAGCAGTTCTCCTGTCTCAGCCTCCAGAGTAGCTGGAACTACAGGCATGCGCCACCACACCTGGCTAATTTTGTATTTTTAGTACAGATGGGGTTTCACCATGTTGGCCAGGCTGACGAACTCCTCCTGACCTCTGGTGATCCACCCACCTTGGCCTCCCAAAGCACTGGGATTACAGGTGTGAACCACAGCACCCGCCTCGAATTGCACGTCAAATTGGATAGCTGGGCGGGCGTGGTGGCTCGCGCCTGTATTCCCAGCTACTCGGGAGGCTGAGGGTGGAAGGATAGCTTGACCCCAGGAAGTGGAGGCTGCAGTTAGTTTTTTTTTTTTTTTTTTTTTTTTTT
>NW_022316545.1:0-27052 GCF_002776525.5 Piliocolobus tephrosceles
CTGGGATTACAGGCGTGAGCTACCACACCTGACCTAAAAAAAAAAAACAAAAAAAACTGTATTAAAAAATTATATTTATTTTGTGATGCTGGAAGGAATATGTGAATGTATTTATATTTGAACTTTTTGATTATACCTGACAAATCTTACTCAAGTTTAAGTATTAAAAAAAAAAAAAAAAAAAAAAGGCCAGGCGTGGTGGCTCATGCCTGTAATCCCAGCACTTTGGGAGGCCGAGGAGGGTGGGTCAGGAGGTCAAGAGATTGAGACCATCCTGGCCAACATGGTGAAACCCTGTCTCTACTAAAAATACAAAAAATTAGCTGGTCGTGGTGGCAAGCGCCTGTAGTCCCAGCTACTTGGGAGGCTGAGGCAGGAGAATCACTTGAACCCAGGAGGTGGAGGTTGCAGTGAGCCAAGATCACGCCATTGCACTCCAGCCTACATATACAGTGTTTATATTTCTACACTAGTGTATAGTCATGTCATAGGCCTTTAACATTCATTCACCATTCACTCACTGACTCACCCACAGCGACATCATTCTTGCAAGCTCCATTCCTGGTAAGTGGCCTATACACATAAACAGCTTTTATATTTTACACCGGGGTGTCCAATCTTTTGGCTTTCCTGGCCACACTGGAAGAGTAAGGATTGTCTTGGCCCATATATAAACTAAGTAACACTGATGACAGCTCGTAAGCTAAGAAAAAAAAATTGCAAAAAGATTATGTAACGTTTTAAGAAACTTTAAGAATTTGTGTTGGGCCACACTGAAAGCCACCTGGGCTGCACGCAGGCTGCGGGTTGGACAAGCTTGTTTTATACTGTATTTTTACTTAGTTTTCTGTGTTTAGATACACAAATACTATTGTTACAGTTGCCTATGGTATTCAGTACAGTAACATGCTATACAGGTTTGTAGCCCAGGTGTGTAGTAGACTATACCATTTAGGTTTGTGGAAATACATTCAGTGATGTTCACACAAGGACAAAATCACCTAATGATGCATTTCTCAGAACATATCCCCAGCCGTACTATGTTGGCTGCCCCATCAGAACCATAGAAGTGTTGGAGAGATAAATGATTTTCTTAAAGAATTGGTTATGTAGACAAAAATAATAAACAAAAAATTAATAACACTACAAAGAAAATGTTTACATTATTTTGCAGATTACCAAAAGTGTTTCAGTTATTCTCTACTGATTTTTGAGGAAAATAAGTATTAAAAGAAATTATTCGTAAGCAAGAAGTATTACTGTTTCACGCATTTTTTCCCTCTTTCATCTATATAATCTTTGTTAATTTTAGCGTTGTTATGTGAAAATTCTTACAAAACTTTCAAAAGTTCTTTGGTTATATGTCATTTATTGACTTCTCTTGCATTGCCTGCTAGCTGATAGGATTTGGCTGTGTCCCCACCCAAATCTCATTTTGAGTTGTAGCTTCCATAAACCCCATGTGTCATGGAAGGGACCCAATGGGAGGTAATTGAATCATGGGGTCAGGTTTTTCCTGTGCTGTTCTCATGATAGTGAGTAAGTCTCATGAGATCTGATGGATTTATAAAGGGCAGTTCCCCTGCACACGCTCTCTTGCCTGCCGACATGTAAGACATGCCTTTGTTTCTCCTTCGCCTTCTGCTGTGATTGAGGCCTCCTCAGCCATGTAGAACTGTGAGTCCCATTAAACCCCTCTTTTTCTTCATAAATGATCCAGTCGTGGGTATTTCTTCATAGCAATATGAAAATGGATGAATACACTAGCTTTTCGACTACTGCCCGTGTAAAAAATAATGTGTTAAGCAGAAGCAAATCTTATCTAAGATGTTCAATATAAGTCAAAAGAAATACATTATGTTGATGACTTACTAAATAGTAAGATTTCTTAGAAGGAAAACTGTTTGCATTATTTGTATTTACTTTACAGAGAAGTTAATTATATTTTCCATACCAGAAGAAAAATGGGGAAATAGCAACATGTTAGTTCTACTAAAGGAGTAGTCAATCTACAACAGTATGTTATTTTATTTAAATATTTAATCAAAAAATTTTTCTAACAATTACTGCATAATTATTCATTTATTCTGTAAAGCTCTGCTTGCTTCTAGGGATAAAAGAGAATATAAGATAGATAAATTCTCATTCTCAAAGATGTTACAGAGCTAAGAGATATATCAAACAAACAGTTACACTTTTATATAACTGTAGTTAGGAGGGAATTACAGGGTAAAATGAGAGGGCATAACAGGGACTTGACCTGTCTTGGAGGTCAGTGAAAATGTGCTGGGTGAGCTAACTTGCTGTACTCTGAAGGAATGACAGGAATAACTTAGATGAAGGAGCAGAAGAGCCTCTTAGGGATGGCAAACCGAATGTTTAAGGCACCTGGATATTAACAGATTTCAATATATTTATTATCTGTTTTTACAGTTCTTTTGATTTATATCATGACTTTAAGTTTTTTATTTGCTTGACATATGAAAAATGAGGAGACTGTCTTTTATATATGTATAACATTTACAAATAAAATATGTTATATGAAAAAATTGTAAGTTACTATATTCTCTGGCAGTATTGTCTGGTATATATGTCCACCTTAGTAAAAGCCTTTATCTATTTTGTAATTATACTTACGTATTGATCTGCCTTCTATCAGCTGGGAGACTTGAAAAAGTAGAGTTTTGCTAGTGTTGTCAACAGGGAAGGAAAGTGGATTCTGCTTTTATTTATACCTGAGTGTTATTTCCAATGTTACAGAAATAAAAAGTCATGTGGTGAATTGTCTTAAATCAGCTAATTATAATTCTGTCTACCTTTACCTGGGTCGACTGTCCTTCTAAGCTGTATTTTCTAAAGAAACAGAGATTCTGCTTTGTGCATATGGACCTCAAATTCATTCTTTGCAGATAAGAAAACAGAAACCTGAGAAGTTGGGGGACTTTTGCAAATTGAGTTAATTAAGTTGTTACTGGTTTTTTTCTCTTGCCTTGTTTTAGATTGGTTAAATACTGGTTCCTAAGTTAAGTTTCACAGGTGGAACAAAGTCAAACACTCTGAAACTAAGTGGACTTTCAGGCAGAAAACATAAACTGTATAAGTTTTACATAAAAGAAAGGCACATTTTAATGCTGCCTTCACAACCTCCTTTTACCCAGCAGGAAGGAAGTGTTCATAGATTTCAGTGTTCCAGGCAGAGGTGAGTCATAGGACACCAGGTATTTGCCTGACGGCCACTAGGTCCACAGGAATCACTGGAGGAACTAGCTCAGCTAGCAGTATTTGGCGTGTGCGCTGGCAAAGACTAAAAGGCGTATTGGCAAGTTGTCTAAGAGAGAAGACCAAATGGTCTTGTCTTCATGGAGCTGAGTGGGTATAATCAGTCTCTTATTTTGAGTGGCTAGATCATCTTGGACTAGACTACACATGTAATGTTAGATCACTGATATTTTCTGATTATGTTGCTAAATTGTACTGTATTTCAAACACAGCATTTATGCCTAGCCTAACTTCAGTCTTTACTCTATGATCAAGTTTTACTTGATTGCATTTATAATTTAAGTCTAGGCTTTCAACTAATTTAGGAAATGGCTTGGAAATACAGGAAGAAAGGCTAATTATAAAGGTACATTTGTTTTTTGCGGGGTCTGGGCCCCACAAAAGGTGTTTGTCTTGTAGGGTTCAATAAGTATTGCCCTTCTCCACAGCACATAGCACTCTTACTACTTCCTGACTCGTTACATTGATGAACACTTATTCAGCACCTTAACCAATTTTGTATCTACTGTCTTTACTAATCATTTGTGACATGTGAACTTGGTCATTTTAAAGAAAAATCTAGGCCATCCAGCCTTCTATCTCTTTGTCTTCTCTCTCTGAGGAAGAGATGATTTTATATATATATATATATATATATATATATATATTTGAGGCAGTTGGTGGTCTTAATTCTTTTCTCTTACCAAACTTCATGAGATAGTTTTGTTCTTCCCTATTACACTAGAATATTTTGTTTATAGGATTTGTTGTAGCTAAAGTTAATATTAAAAAACTCTTAGTGCATTTGTTTATATTGGCCATCGTTAGAAACTTAGTATTGCATTTGGACTTAGTGGTGACGAGCATCTTTTCACCTGTAATTTTGGTCTTCATTGCTCCCTTTATTGATTTTGGAGTAAAGCGGTTGGTACTGTAGTTGTTTTATGGGCAAAGAGATAGATTGCTAACTGGTATATTTGTGTTGGCAGGGATGGAAAGTGATCAGGGCAAAAGAAATACCCTGTTCCCACCCACACTACTATATATATCAGAATCTAGAGGACTGTACATGTGTCGTTTTGGAAAATGGTATTTATTGTTTTTCTATTCTGAAGGAAGGAAAGCTTGATAGTTGGTTCTCTTGGTCAGTGTGGATATACAAAAATTAAAGCAAAATGCAGTTGACTACAACCTACTATTAGGAAGATCTTTATTCTTTAAAAGTTATTCTTTAAAGGATGTATATAGTCATTATGAATGGTGTAAGTACATTTGAATTTTTAAATTTTGAATGGCTTAACCTTGTGCTAAGTCAGATCATTTAAAAACTATATATCTGAACTTTTTTTTTTTTTTTAACTTCTTTCCCACTAATATTTTTGGTTTATAGAACTACAATATTATACTGGCAGCTTTTACTGTGGAATGAAGAAAAAAGAAAAAAATTTACATGAAATGCTTCTGTAATTATAAAATCGACAAAATTTTGCTCACTGCTTCTTACAAAGAAAACTTATGAGAAACTATCCCAGGATTAAGGCACTGGAAGAATTTCTTCCAAGTTTGCTATATAAGAAGCAATGAAGAGAATTATAGAATTCAAAATATTTAAGCAAATCATATATTTTTTTTAGTAATTTATTGGTTGAAACTTATTAGCTATAATTTTCTTAAGCTATGATACCTTGAAAAGGTTTTCCCTTTTAATTTTGGAATTGAGATTAAGAAACAATTTGCTCCTTGTTTTGTAGGGAATGATTTTCAATGAATTCACTTTTGTTTCCTTTTTTATTTTTTCCCCCTATAAATAGGACTATCAATTATGTTAAAGAGAACCAATACCAACTTTTCTCCTGTGGAGCACAGTGATAAACACATTTTTTCAACGATGTGTTTAGGATAGAAAGGGGTGGGGAGAAGGGAAGAGACAGGAATGTGAATGTATAATGTACTAAGAGAAGTGACAGGGATCACCCCCTCCTTTAGCCCTTTGCTGTTTTTTCCTCTTTGTTTTCTGCATCCTCAAGGTATGCATGCAACATCAGTCTCTCTTCATAAAATGCTGTCATAGTTTTGTATACATTTCACATTAGCTTCTTTTGCAAGAACCAGGTCTGCTTCATCTGTCTTTCCATTTTATTAAAAACATAAATCGCCACAGCAATCTGTTGCCCCAATGATCTTTTCTGGTTCTAGTCTTATCTCAAAGCCCCGAGTGATATCATTGCTCTGTTCTCTTTTTTGGACTTGGTACTCTCAGCACAGTTTGAGAAATTGGATTTCCTTGCTACTTTCTGACTTCTCCCCAGGTTTGTTATTTTAACCCTCCTTCATCATCTTAAACGTTTTTGTAAACTAAGAAATGAGCTAAAGGCAATCCAAGTTTTTCTCAGATTCCCAAGTATTGTGCTCCTCAGAAAAGCCTTTCCACATCAGTAGATACTCCACTTGCCCCTTAACCACATGCCTGTCTAGTACCTTCTCCACAGTGTACTCTTCATTCTCTGACGAACTGTCAGCTGTGTGCTTGATTTTCTTTCCCATGTTGCACTGTTCCACCTGAAGGACTAAGGCCACTGCATCCCAGATACCCCCAGTTTGTTCTTTCCCTCTGGGCTATCAATAGCGGCCTCCCCTCCCAGGTCTAGGCCTTGGCAGACTGACCTTCATTTTCTTTTTGATTAAGATATATTTCAGTCAAGATTCAGTTAGGTAAATGTAAACCATGCTAGATAATTCAGTAGAAGGAACTTACTCATAGAATCACTTTTAAAGGTGTTAGATGATGATCTGAGAGAATAGACAGGAGATGGTGAACCTGGACAATGGCAATTGTGGCAAGTTGCTGTTAGCTCTAGAAATGGAGGGACAAAGGAAAAAGAAAGTATTACTAGAGCCCACAGACAGGAGATGGTTGATGAGAGGAAGCAGCACTGATTTGTATGAGAGGGTACCTCTGAAGAGATATAACTACTGCTATAGAGGATCCTAAAGCAGAGGGGTTAGGGGAGAAAGACCCTCGTTTCTCCTTCCTCTTGACTTCTGATTTCTACCACTGCCTTCCTTTAGCCAAACCTAACCAGAACCCAAAGACCTTTGTTTTGAAAGAGATTTCCACTGATTACTGAATTTTACATTGGCAGTTTTTTTTTCTTCCCATACTTTAAGTCCTTCCAGTGTCTTCTGGCCACATTTTCTTCTGATGAAAAATCTGCTTTTTATCTGGTTCCCTGGATATAATGTACACTTTTAGGGGCTTGCTTTTAAGATTTCTTTATCACTTTTCATTTTAATTTTTGAGTAGGTAATACATGTTCATGGTTCAAAATGCAAAAAGTATAGAGTGTACAATGAGATACCCTTGCCATTTACATCTACCTGTCCCCTAGTTTCCTAGTTTCCGTTTCTGTAGCCATCCAGTGTACTTATTTTCATGAATTTTCCTTTCAGATGTATAATGCATATATAAGAAAAATAAACCCATATTCTCAATTTAGACAAATGTTAGTATACTATACACACAGTTTTGTATCTCCGTTTTTCACTTAGTTATCTTTCCTCATCAGCATAGAAAGAACACTGGTCATCACATTGGCTGTAGAGTATTTCACTCTTATGTGTATATCAAAATGTAATTAACCAGCCCCTTACTAATAGATACTTAGTTTTTGTTTCAATCTTTTGCTGTTACCAACAACCATTTAATGAATTGCCATGCATGAGTGGAATATGTACAAGGGTATTTGTATATCCTAGATGTATCCGAGGAGTAGAGTTAATTGCTTGATGAAAGAGTATAATTTATCAGTTATCATACATTTATACAAAGAATATAATTTGTCATTTTGGTAGATACTGCCAAATTTCCTCTGTAAAGGTTGAACCGATTTACATTTTTGCCAGCAATGTAAGAGAGTAACAATTTTCTCACACCTTTGTTAAGGTTTTTTTTTTTTTTTTTTTTTTAATAATGGGAGACTTTAACACCCCACTGTCAATATTAGACAGATCAATGAGACAGAAGGTTAATAAGGATATCCAGGACTTGAACTCAGCTCTGCACCAAGCAGACCTAACAGACATCTACAGAACTGTCCACCCCAAATCAACAAAATATACATTCTTCTCAGCACCACATCACACTTATTCCAAAACTGACCACAGAGTTGGAAGTAAAGCACTCCTCAGCAAATGTAAAAGAACAGAAATCACTATACTGTCTCTCAGACAACAGTGAAATCAAACTAGAACTCAGGACTAAGAAACTCACTCAAACCGCTCAACTACATGGAAACTGAACAACCTCCTGAATGACTACTGGGTACATAACAAAAATAAGGCAGAAATAAAGATGTTCTTTGAAACCAATGAGAACAAAGACACAACATACCAGAATCTCTGGGACACATTTAAAGCAGTGTGTAGAGGAAAATTTATAGCACTAAATGCCCACAAGAGAAAGCAGGAAAGATCTAAAATTGACACCCTAACACCACAATTAAAAGAACTGGAGAGGCAAGAGCAAACACGTTCAAAAGCTAGCAGAACGCAAGAAATAACTAAGATCAGAGCAGAAGTGAAGGAGATGGAGACATAAAAAATCCCTCAAAAAATCAATGAATCCAGGAGCTGGTTTTTTGAAAAGATCAATAAAATTGACAGACCGCTAGCAAGACTAATAAGAAAAGAGAGAAGAATAAAATAAACACAATAAAAAATGATAAAGGGGATATCACCACCGATCCCACAGAAATACAAACTACCATCGGAGAATACTATAACCACCTCTATGCAAATAAACTAGAAAATCTAGAAGAAATGGATAAATTCCTGGACCCATACACTCTCCCAAGACTAAACCAGGAAGAAGCTGAATCCCTGAATACACCAATAACAGGCTCTGAAATTGAGGCAATAATTAATAGCCTACCAACAAAAAAACATCCAGGACCAGACGGATTCACAGCCGAATTCTACCAGAGGTACAAGGAGGAGCTGGTACCATTCCTTCTGAAACTATTCCAATCAACAGAAAAAGAGGAAATCCTAACTCTTTTTATGAGGCCAGCATCATCCTGATACCAAAGCCTGGCAGAGACACAACAAAAAGAGAATTTTAAACCAATATCCCTGATGAACACTGATGCAAAAATCCTCAATAAAATACCGGCAAACCAAATCCAGCAGCACATCAAAAAGCTTATCCACCACGATCAAGTTGGCTTTATCCCTGGGATGCGAGGCTCATTCACCATAAGCAAATCAATAAACGTAATCCATCATATAAACAGAACCAAAGACAAAAACCACATGATTATCTCAATAGATGCAGAAAAGGCCTTTTTACAAAGTTCAACAGCCTTTCATGCTAAAAACTCTCAATAAACTAGGTATTGATGGAACCTGTCTCAAAATACTAAGAGCTATTTATCACAAACCCACAGCCATTATACTGAATGGGCAAAGACTGGAAGCATTCCCTTTGAAAACTGGCACAAGACAGGGATACCTTCTCTCACCACTCCTATTCATCATAGTGTTGGAAGATCTGGCCAGGGCAATCAGGCCGCAGAAAGAAAGAAAGTGTATTCAATTAGGAAAAGAAGAAGTCAAATTGTCCCTGTTTGCAGATGACATGATTGTATATTTAGAAAACCCCATCATCTCAGCCCCAAATCTCCTTAAGCTGATAAGCAACTTCATCAAATTCTCAGGATACAAAATCAATGTACAAAAATCACAAGCATTCCTATACACCAGTAACAGACAAACAGAGAGCCAAATCCTGAGTGAACTCCCATTCACAATTGCTTCAAAGAGAATACAATACCTAGGAATCCAACTTACAAGGGATGTGAACGACCTCTTCAAGAAAAACTACAAACCACTGCTCAACGAAATAAAAGAGGACACAAACAAATGGAAAAACATTCCATGCTCATGGATAGGAAGAATCAATATCGTGAAAATGGCCATACTTCCCAAGGTAATTTATAGATTCAATGCCATCCCCATTAAGCTACCAATGACTTTCTTCACAGAATTGGAATAAACTACTTTAAAGTTCATATGGAACCAAAAAACAGCCCTCATTGCCAAGACAATCCTAAGCCAAAAGAACAAAGCTGGAGGCATCATACTACCTGACTTCAAACTATACTACAAGGCTACAGTAACCAAAACATCATGGTACTGGTACCAAAACAGAGATACAGAGCAGTGGAACAGAACAGAGCCCTCAGAAATAATACCACACATCTACAACCATCTGATTTTGACAAACCTGACAAAAATTGGAAATGGGGAAAGGTTTCCCTATTTAATAAATGGTGCTGGGAAAACTGGCTAGTCATATGTAGAAAGCTGAAATTGGATCCCTTCCTTACACCTTATACAAAAATTAATTCAAGATGGATTAAAGACTTAAATGTTAGACTTAAAACCATAAAAACCCTAGAAGAAAACGTAGGCAATACCATTCAGGTCATAGGCATGGGCAAGGACTTCGTGACTAAAACACCAAAAGCAATGGCAACAAAAGCCAGAATTGACAAATGGGATCTAATTAAACTAAAGAGCTTCTGCACAGCAAAAGAAACTACTATCAGAGTGAACAGGCAACCTGCAGAATGGGAGAAAATTTTTACAATCTACCCATCTGACAAAGGGCTAATATCCAGAATCAACAAAGAACTTAAACAAATTTACAAGAAAAAATCAACCTCATCAGAAAGTGAGTAAGGATATGAACAGTGTGGTGATTCCTCAAGGATATAGAATTAGAAATACCATTTGGCCCAGCCATCCCATTACTGGGTATATACCCAAAGGATTATAAATCATGCTGCTATAAAGACACATGCACATGTATGTTTATTGTGGCACTATTCACAATAGCAAAGACTTGGAACCAAACCAAATGTCCATCAATGATAGACTGGATTAAGAAAATGTGGCACATATATACCATGGAATACTATGCAGCCATAAAAAAGGATGAGTTCATGTCCTTTCTAGGGACATAGATGAAGCTGGAAACCATCATTCTGAACAAATTATCGCAAGGAGAGAAAACCAAACACCGCATGTTCTCACTCATAGGTGGGAATTGAACAATGAGAACACTTGGACACAGGGTGGGGAATATCACACAGCGGTTCCTGGGGTGGGGTGGGGAGAGCGGGGAGGGATAGCATTAGGAGATATACCTAGTGTAAATGACAAGTTAATGGGTGCAGCACACCAACATGGCACATGTATGCATATATAACAAACCTGCATGTTGTGCACATGCACCCTAGAACTTGAAGTATAATGAAAAAAAAAAACCTTTATTATGACAATTTTCAAATATACTTGAAAGTAAAAGTAGTAGAAGCAACTATCACCCAGCTTCAACAGTCACCAGTATATTGTCAATCTTGTTTCAGGTATATTTTCCCACTCCTTACCCACTGCTAGTTATCTTTTTTTTTATGTAAAGCTTTATTAAACAGTATAAATTCCATATAATTCACCCATTGTCAGTTTATAATTCAGTGATTTTTTGGTAAGTTTTATAGAGTTACGCAACCATTACCACAATCCAGTTTTTCATTTTTATTGCCCCAGGAAGCTCCCTCATGCACATTTGCAGTCAGTCCCCAGTGCCTAGCCAGTCCAAGGCAACTCCTGCTCTGCCTTCTGTCTCTATAGAGTTGTTATTTCTAGACATTTCATATAAATGATATCATATAATATGTAGTCTTTTGGATACTTTCACTTAGAGCAAGTGAAAATATTGAAAAATAGTTTTGTGAAATAGTCATGTAAAATAGTCTTTTAAATGACTATTTTTCGCTTAGAATAATGTTCTTGAGGTTTACCTATGTGATAGCATTTATCAGTAGCTCATTCCTTTTTTTGCTGCATAGATTCCAGTATATGGATATATTACATTTTATTTGTGCATTCAGGAATTGATGGCTGCTCAGATTACTTCCAGTTTTGGGCTATGAACATGTGTGTATGTGTTTTAATGTGGCCACGTCTTTTCATTTCTTTTAGGTAGATACCTAGGCATAGAATTGTCAGATGTATGATTAGTTTATGTTTAGCATGTTGTAAAACTGCTACTCTATATCCAAAGTGACTGTACGATTAAAATTCTAACCAATTTCCTATCGAGGTAGCTGTTTCTTTACATCTTCACTAATAACGTTTTTATCTTTTTCATAATAACCATTCTAATGGTTGTACAGTAGAATCTCATTTTAGTTTTAATTTGCATTTCCTCAGCGCTGTCATTGGTAAGCATCTTTTTGTGTGCTTTGCTATTTACATTTTCTTTGACAAAATCTATCAATTTTTTTTGCCCATTTTTGAATTGTATTATTTGTCATCTTACTGAGCTCTAAGAATTCTTTATGTATCCTGGATATACACTCTTTATCCGATACATGATTTGTGATTTATCCCACTGTATATCTTGTCTTTTCATTTTCTTATTGGCGTCTTTTGAAGTTTGGATCACGAGGTCAGGAGATCGAGACCATCCTGGCTAACACGGTGAAACCCCGTCTCTACTAAAAATACAAAAAATTAGCCGGGCGAGGTGGTGGGCGCCTGTGGTCCCAGCCACTCGGGAGGCTGAGGCAGGAGAATGGCATGAACCCAGGAGGCAGAAGTTGCGGTGAGCTGAGATCCGGCCACTGCACTCTAGCCTGGGCGACAGAGCAAGACTCCGTCTCAAAAAAAAAAAAAAAAAAAAAGAAATTTGGTTGTAATGTGTTTTGTGTCGTTTTCTTCATGTTTCTTGATTTTAAGCTTCTTGGATCTGTGGGCTTACAATTTTTGTCAACTTTTGGAAATTTCCTCAAAGAACTTTTTTCAGAAACCACTATTATGTTTTCTTCAGGGATGCTACCTGAAGGGGAACAACAGCTGTCCTGCAGCTCATTAATAGCTCTAATTGTTTTTTGTCTTTCTCTTTTATTTTAGATAGTTTTCTATTGCTATACCTTTGTTTTCCCATTATATTATCTTCTATAATGTCAAATTTGCTGTTAATACCATACAATGTATTCTTCATTTCAGACATTATGTTTTTTATGTGCAAAAGCTTGATGAAGTTCTTTTGTTTCTTCCATTTATTTACCTAACATGGTTAATCTTTTCTCTACCACTGGGGTTCACAAACTATGGCCCATGGGCCAAATCCTGAAATAATATCTGGCAATTCAGTCTCTACTCTAAACCCAATATAATAGTGCAAGAATTTGAAGCCAGTGGTACACTGAATGTCATGATAGCAACAACAAAACCCATATTCAGTTTAACTTCTGATTGGTTTTACTTATATGCTCCACAATAAAGCCCTAGCAGAAGAAAAGACATGCTTCTTTCTAGGCATAAATGCTGTTTACCTCAACCTCTACTGTCTTTTTTTTTTTTCTTTTTTTAAATAGTAATTTCAACTTTTAGTTTACATTCTGGGAGTATGTGTGCCAGTTTGTTGCATGGGTATACTGCTGAGGTTTGGGATATGAATGATCCCATAACCCAGGTGGTAAACATAGTAACCATTAGTTATTTTTTAAATCTTACCCCCTGCCCCACTGGTAGTCTCCAGTGTCTGTTGTGCCATCTTTATGTCTATGAGTGCAAAATGTTTAGCTCCCACTTATAAGTGAGAACATGTGTTATTTGGTTTTCTGTTCATGCGTTAATTCACTTAGGATAATGGCCTTATATAATGAAGCCCAGCTTTCAAAAACCAGAAATTATAGACACATTAAAAAAAAAAAAAAAAGAACCACTATTAAGAGATAAAGCAATCAGTAAAGCCAGATCCAGATATAAAGGCTATTGTGGAAAAGACAGAATACATTTGAGCAGATTGGAAATTTCGGCACAGAGATGGAAACGTTAGGGAAGATTCAAATGGAAATTCTGGAAATACACACGGTAACAGATGAAGAATGGCTAAGACCTTCAGATTCCTTAGCAGACTTAATGCAGCTAAAGAAAGAATGAACCTTGAATGTAGATTCATAGAAATACCCAAACTAAAAGGCAGGGAGAAACAGAACAGAGTGTCTAAAAATTTAGGAAAATCTAAAACTGTCTACTGGAATCTCACAAGAAGATAAAATGAGGCAGAATAAATATTGACAAAATAATGGCATGAATTTTCTTAAAATAATGAAAAGGATCCAACTACAGAAACTAGAACACAAGTAGGTCAAAGTAACAAGAGAAAAAAAGACATTATCCAAAGAAGAGTGAAGATAATGTGTAGCAGACATCTCTTCAGAAATTGCAAGCCAAAACACAATGAGGTGACAACTTTAAAGTGATGAAAGAAAAAAGAAGTATTAACTTTTTTTTTGAGATGGAGTCTTGCTCTGTCTCCCAGGGTAGAGTGCATTGGTGCCATCTTGGCTCACTGCAACCTCTGCCTCTCAGGTTCAAACCATTCTCCTGCCTCAGTCTCCCAAGTAGCTGGGATTACAGGCGCCCGCCACTATGTCTGGCTAATTTTTATATTTTTAGTAGAGACGGGGTTTTGTCATGTTGGCCAGGCTGGTCTCAAACTCCTGACCTTAGGCAATCCACCCGCCTCAGCCTCTGCTGGGATTACAGGCATGAGCCATCACACCTGGCCAGACTTGCAGTTTGAGAAAATGTATTTCTAAAGTAAAAGAGAGAGATGTATCTAATCAAAAACTGAGGTAATTCATTTCTGGCAGGCCTGAACTACAAAAAACGTTAAAGGGAGTTCCATAAGCAGCACCAGATGCTAGACAGAAATTTGGATGTATCTAAGGAAATAGAGCTGAAAATGGTAAATAAAAACTGAAGATAAATATCAAATTAAATTTTTCTGATTTTTAAACATTGTAAAATATAACTGATGGTCTAAAGCAGGGGTTGACAAAACAGTTTTTAAAAGGGCTATTTTAGACTCATGGACCCTAGTGTCTCTGTTTGTAAACTCAACTTTGCTCTTGTAGCAAGAAAGCAGCCATAAACACTACATAAATGAATCGATAGGGTTGTGTTTCAACACAATTTTTATAGAAACTGGCAGGCAGCCTATGGGCCATATATTCCAGATGCCAGGAATAAAGCAAAAATTATAATGAAATATTATTGGTCTGTAGCATATTTAAAATCAAATGAATGACAAAAATAGCACATAGGATTTTATACCTAAAGCACCATAATATTATTTGAGATTAGGCTGGGATTTTTAAAGACGTACATATTTGTAAACTCTGGAGTAACCGCTAAAAACAGGTGGATGTGTTAAGCCAAAGTGGACACTAAATGGAATCTTAAAATTGCTCAGTCCCAAAGAAGGTGAAAGAAGAGGTCAAACAGAACAAAGGAAGCTATTAAGATGATAGGTTTTAATCTAAGCATATCAAAAATTACATAAAATTTAGCCAGGCACGGTGGCTCACGCCTATAATCCCAGCACTTTGGAAGGCCAAGGCGGGCAGATTACTTCAGGCCAGAAGTTCAAGACCAGCCTGGCCTACATTGTGAAACCCTGTCTCTACTAAAATACCAAAAATTAGCTGGGTGTGTTGGTACACGCCTGTAATCCCAGCTACTCGGGAGACTGAGGCACAGGAATTGCTTGAACCCAGGAGGTGGAGGTAGCAGTGAGCTGAGTCATACCACTGCACTCCAGCCTGAGCAAGACAGCAAGACTCAATTTCAGAAAACAAACATCAATTACATAAAATTCACATGGTCTGCACCTATTAAAGACAGGAATTCGGTTGACAGAAAAGCAAGGTCCAACTAACAGATAACATATCTACGCCCCCATGCCCTTTTTTAGATAAACAGATACATACATTTTTCTACCCTGCTTTTTTTACTTAGTATTATATCTTGGAGATCACTCCACAGTGATACAGACTATTCCAAGTTCGTTTTTTACAATTTGTAGTATTCTGTGGATTCTATGAATTCTATTGTGTTGATGTAGCATAGTTTAGCCAATTTGTCCTCCACTGGTATGCATTTGGGTCGTTTACATTCTTTTCCTGTTATAAATAGTGCGACAGTTAATATTCTTTTGGATACCTCTTTTTGAATTTTTGCCAGATTTTGGGGGTAGGTTCCTAAATTGTAGTGTTGCTAAATATGCCCAGTGTTCCTTCCATAGCGCGTGTACCATTTTGCATTACTACCCACAAAATCTGGCCTTGTATACCTCTGACCTCGTCACAATTTATTCTGTCAATCTTTTGATTTTTTTTTTTGACTGAACTAATAATGAGAAATGGCATCTTGGTGTATTTTTAATTTGTATCTTTCTTATTGTGACTGAAGTTTGAGTATCTTTTTTTCACATCCTTTGGTATGCTTTATCCCCCCCAAAACTCATATTGCAATTTAATTGGAATTGTAACAGCATTAAGAGGTGGGACCTTTGAGAGGTGATTAGGCCATGAGGGCCTGCTCCCTCATAGTGGGATTAATGCTGTTATAAAAGGGTGAGTTTGGCCCCTTTTTGCCGCTTGGCCCTTCCACCTTCTGCCATGTAATGATCTAGTCTTCCTCCTCTCCAGAGGATGTAGCATTCACCGTACCATCTTCTCGGAAGAGAAGGGCCTCACCAGACACCAAACCTGTTGGTGCTCTGATGAGCTGCCAGAACTGGGAGTCAAGTAAGTTTCTCTTCATTATAAATTACTCAGTCTCAGGTATTCTGTTACAGCTGCACAAATGGACTAGGATGTTCCTGAAGACCATTTGTGTTTGATTTTCCATGAGCTATCTGAGTATATGTCAATCCTATTTCCTATACATTAGTTGGACTTTTTCTTCTCATTATTGTTATAGACATATTAAGTTCTTCCTGTGGTGTAAGTTAAAAATGTATATTTTTTCATTTATCTTTTTTTTTTGGAAGACAGAGTCTCACTCTGTCACCCAGGTTGGATTGCAGTGGTGTGATCTTGGCTCACTGCAACCTCCACCTCCTGGATTCAAGCAATTCTCCTGCCTCAGCCTCAGGAGTAGCTGACATTACACATGTGTGCAGCTACCCCCAGCTAATTGTATTTTTTGTAGAGACAAGGTTTCATCATGTTGGCCAGGCTGGTCTCAAACTCCTGAACTCAATTATCTGCCCGCCTCGGCCTCACACCTCAATCCCAGAGTGCTGGGATTATAGGTGTGAGCCTCTGGGCTCGGCCCTTTTTTTCATTTATCTTTTGCTTTGCGTGTGATATTAATCTGTTTAATGCTTTTTTAAGCCATGTAGATTTTAAAAATGTAATTAAAATATATTAATGTTCCCCTATTGCTTCTGAGTTTCTTATCATATCTAAGAAACATTTCTCAGTAACCAAGTTATATAAGGATTTTTTTCCTGATATTTGTGCTGTATAATTTTTAACATTTGGCTGTCCAGTATGAAGAAGTGAATTTTTCCCTGATTTGAGATGAGATGCTGTTTTTATCATATACTAAATTTTCACATACAATTGTGGTCTCGTTTTGGATTTTCTATTTTGTTTCATTAGCCTATTTGTCTGTTCGTGTGCCAACACAATGTTGATTTAATTATAGAGGCTTTACAAAATGTAATATTGGCTAGTCCCTTTTCATTTCTCTTGTTGTTTCATGTTTCCTAGATACTCAATGTTGTAATGAAATTGTCTACCCCCAGAAAAACTTGAAGATACTTTTACTGTATGTAAATGTGTAAATTAGTTAAGGGGAATTTAGCTCTTAACTTATTGAGGTATACACTTTATATACTTTATGTTCCTCCGGTAAAATGACATTGGAACACTAATGCTGAATGAATGCTTATATGTTATTGATGTCATGTGTTTTTGCTCTATTTTTGAAGCCCAGATGAGATTATTTTTATTAGTACTTCAAATTGCCAAAATTCTTTAGCTTATATATTTACTGATTTGCATCTTAGACCTTTCTTTCCAATTTAATTTCCCATGTTTTTGTAAACAATCTATATCTTCCTCTGTTTATCCACTGCTCTTTATTGGTATTTTATAGTTTATTATGATTAGCTAGATGTATAATTATTTTATTTATCTCTGTTCGCATTTTCTGGGCTCTCCTGAATCTATGGATTCAGATTTTTCATCAGTTGTGAAAAATTCTTGTCCAGTTAATGTCTTAGCCACATTTCTTATTTCCCTTTTAGAACTATGATTAAACATGTGTACTCCGCCTCTGTGTTCCTTAATTCTTGCTTCTTGTGTTTTCCATTTCTTTTTCTTTCGGTAGGTACTCTGGATAATTTTTTCAGTGTATCAATTTTTCCTTCAGGTGTATCTAATCGTCCATAAAATCTGCCTACTGACTTTTAATTTCAATGATTTTATTATTTCTGGAAGCATTTTGACTACTGATAATTTTACCTTGTTCTTTATATTTTCAATGTCATCATTTCTTAAACTATATAATACCCTTATTTTGTATTCTCTATGATTTTAATAAAGTCTCTGTGACTAATGTTCTTTTGGCCTTGTTCGTAGTGCTGTGTTTCCTTGTATGTTGTGGTTTTTATTGTTCTTATCATGATTATTTTTGTTTATATTGTGAGTTGTTATTGTCTAGAATAAATTTATCTGTGGTAATTGAAGCCTGGATTGAAAGAATTTGCATTTGTTTTTGTCAGGTGCCTGGAGATATTACTAGCTTGGGACCAATATTAACTAAATTCTTCGCTTGAGAATATTTTGACCATGTAGGTATATGAATTCAGGTCACAACCTACAAGAGAAGATTTTCAAAGTAGTTTTTTTTTTTTTTTTTCTTTTTCTACTTAGCTCCAAGTCCACACTGGCAGTTTTCCTTCCAGTCTAGAAATGTGGGGAAGAATATACTGGTGTAGCTATTTGAATTTTTAGCCAAGGCAAGCTCATTTTAATTGCTTTCAGAGGGAGAATCATTAAAGGTACCTAGTGACTCATACTATGGAAAATACAATGTACAGTTTCTTTAGTTTTGTCCGTACAGTAGTCTCCCCTCATCTGTGGATTCACTTTCTGTGGTTTGTTACCCATAGTCAACTATGGTCCAAAAATGTTAAATAGAATATTCCAGAAATAATACATTTTAAAATTACAGGCCATTCTGAGTAGCATGATGAAATCTCACACCATCCCAACTAGGATGTGAATTATCCCTTTGTTTAGTGGATCTACACTGTATACACTACCTGCCCATTAGTCATTTCGTAGCCCTCTAGGTTATCAGGTCAACTATCATGAGTATCACAGTGTTTGTGTTTAAGTAACCCTTATTTTACTTAATAATGGCCCCAAAGCCAAGAGTAGTGATGCCGGTAATTCATGTATGCCAAAGAGAAGCTATAAAGTGCTTCAATTGAAAAGGTGAAAGTTCTCAACTTCAGAAAAAAAAATTGTATGCTGAGGTTGCTAACATCTCACAGTGAGAACAAATTTCCTATCTCTGAAATTGTGAGGGACAAAGAAATTCATGCTAGTTTTATTGTCCCACCTCAAACTGCAAAATTTAAAACCACACAGTGTATGTTAAGGTGCTTAGTTAAGATGGAAAAGGCGTTACATTTGTGAGTGGGAGATATGAACAGAAACATGTTCAAATTGATGAAAATTGGGTTAGGTACTATCCATGGTTTAAGCCATCCAGTGGAAGAGAAGGGGTCTGGTAATATCCCCTGTGGATTAGTGGGCACTTGTGTGTGTGTGTGTGTGTGAACAAAATGTTAACTTTTTCCTCCCTCAGTAAAGATGTTACTGAAGAAAGTATTTTGAAGATTAAATGCATTGGAATAGTTGAGTATGTCAACGTTACCCACAATCAAATGCTCTTTGTTACTGTTAAGTAGGACTGAATAGAAATTTCTGTGAGATAACAAAGCTTCAGTTAGTATATATAGAAAAGTTGTTAAAAGTTGAGTGGTTTAAATAAAATGTGGGTTTATTATATTTATTGTCTGTCTCACGTAGAGTAGACCTAATTTTCCTTTACTTAAATTGGTTAAGTGGATTTCTTTTATTTGGATAGTTAAGTATCATATTTAGTGGAATTTTCCTATGGTAGATAAATGCACAAATCTTTCTTGTATTTTAGTGTAAAAATTACTAATATGCTACAGAAATCCAAAAAAGAATAATAATTCTGGTTATCACTCTCAAACACTCTATGTCTGTCTGTGTGTTTTAGGGAAGCCTGGTACCTTATTACCGTTTGTAGTACAGTCATATGTCACAGAATGACGTTTTGGTCAATGACTGACCACATATATGACAGTGGTCCCATAAGATTATAATAGCGTACTTTTACTGTACCTTTTCTGTGTTTAGATACACAAATACTTAACCATTGTGTTACAGCTGCATATAACATTCAGTATACAAATGTGCTGAACAAGTTTGTAGCCTAAGAGCAATAGGCTGTATATCATATAGCTTAGATGTATAGTAGGCTATACCAGCTAGGTTTGTATAAGCACACTCTGATGTTTGCACAATGACACAGTTGCCTAAGGATGCATTTCTCGAATGTATCCCTTTCAGTAAGTGATGCATAACTGTATATAGGAAAATATGGTCTGAATTCCTAGCATCCAAATGATAAAATCAGTCTGTTTCATAAATAGGAACTTTAGTAGTACTCTAGTTATTTGCTTGCATAGCAAATAGGAAGATACTGATTGATGAAAGGCAAATAAGTATGATTATGTATCATCGATTTTTTAAAAATTCAAAACACAAATCATTTAGCATGTATTTGTCCTACTACAAATTATGTTTGTCTGTATTTACAGTTGACCCTTGAACAATGCAGGGGTTGGGGTGCTGACCACCCTCCCCCATGCAGTCATATTCACATATAACTTTTGACTCCCCTAGAATTTAAGTACTAATAGCCTGCTGTTGGTAGGGAGCCTCACCAATAATATAGAGTATTGGTGCACACACATGTTGTATGTTATATGTAGAATACACTGAATTCTTATAATAAAGGAAGCTAGAGAATAAGTGTTATCAAGAAAACTATAAAGAAAAGAAAATATATTCATTCTTCATTAAGTGGAAGAGGATCATTATAAAGGTCTTCATCCTTGTTTTCATGTTGAATTTGCTGAGTTTGTTTATAACTAGACCTGCACAGTTTAAATCCGTGTTATTCAAGAGGGACCTAACTGTAAATCATTTTGTTTGGGAATATCCTGGATAATTATTTCAATTTAGGTAAATGAACTGTACATAACTTATAATTTGGACTCAAATTTTTTATAAATGTATAAACTATTAACATATTAAAACATGGTAAAAATGTATTAAACACATTTATTGTAGAAACATATTCAACATGAAAAACTGATAAATATGATACAATAATAAATTTTTGGAAAGAAATCTTTTGATGAGTTTAATCAGATATTTTTTATAAATCGTTATAGTTTAAAAATAATTAGTCTGTTACATTTCAACAAAACTGACATATGTATAGCTGAGCAGAACAAACCTCTGAAGATCTTGTGTTTCCTTATAGATTGTTGAAGAAAATCTGGATGGTGACATGTTAATAAATAATGGTTGTACTATATTATTAATCAGCAAATACCTATAGCACTAAGTGCCAGGAATTATGCCAAGTGCTTTTCAAGAGGTGGTTACTAATATTATTACTTGTGTTTTATAAATAAATAAACTGAAGCATTGAGATATTAAGTAACTTGCCCAGGGATACTCATCAATTAAGCAGTGGAGCTGAGATTCAAACCTAAACACCTAGACCATGGGTCTGTAAAGGACCAGATACTAAATATTATAGGCTCTCTGCCTACAATAGGTCTGTGTTGTCACTGGTCAACTCTACCACTGTGGTATGAAAGCAGCTATAGTCAATATGTAAATAAATGGATATGACTGTGTTCCAGTAATACCTTATATATTGGCACTGATCATTGTATTTCATGTAATTTTCACCCACCATGAAATACTATTCTTTTGACTTAAAAAAATTTAAATATGGCTAACCATTCATATCTCATGTACTGTACAAAAACTGGCCTTCCTCGGGCCAGATTTGGCCTGTGAGCAGTAGTTTACTAGCCTTGCTGTAGGCTGTTACTTCTTATGGGCTTCTACTTTATACTATTTTGGACTCATTCAGTCTGCACCCTACAGAGTTTTCTTCCATAAGGAGAGCTACACAAGTTGATCTCTAAACATTTAGTTGATTATTTATACAGTCAATAGGAAATACAACAGGTTGGAAACAAGGGGTTTCTCATTCTACATATATTTCAGTTTCTTATAGTAATTTCAGCCTTTTCTTACTTCATAAATACTTGCTGTCTTCCTTAAAACTTCCTCTAAGGAAAAGGTTTGATGTGTTTTGCCTTTATTTACTGTTACTTTGCATGTGGTTTTTCTCTCTTTAATATCATCATCATGGAGTTGGACCATGTTATTTAGGTAACTGGTAGTGGGGCATGCACACTACCATCTGTGCTTTAGATGGTACAGTCCAAACAGCAGTTTGTAAAGTTGGTGAGTAGTGGGTTCATTTCTGTTTTAGGAACATAATAACTGCTGTGTTCAACATGGATTTTGAGTAAGTATGGAATGTCTAGAGTGGAGGTCCATTAGATGTTTAAAGATGAGATAGATGTGAATTAGTGCTTTGTTACTAGGAATAGAGAAGATTCCAGAGGTACTTTTTGTTGGACTTGTTTTATACTTATTAATAGTAAAATGAAAAATTACAAAAGGATTAGTAACAAAAAATAATTCTGCCTTTCATTTCTGACCCCTAGTTCTTATTTGCCCTTTGCGGAGTCAGTTGCTTTGCTGGATATCCTGCTAGATAGTCTGACAATGTACAAACTTTATGTATTGGTGTATATGTTCCCTCCACCCCTTGACCCCTCACCTCCATTCCCATTTACACAAAGATACTGTAATGAATATGTATCTCTGTGTCTTTGCTTAACAATATATCTTGGAATTTTTTATTCATATAGATGTAGCTATATTCTCACTAATGTTCCATTAATATTTGTATTGTATTTCATTGTATGGATATATTTAATTTACCTAGTACCCTATGGTAGACATTTCCAGAATATTTCCAGTTTTTTGCTACTATAAACCATTTGTAATGTATATTGTTGTTTATGTCTTTGAGCTTATATATGTATATTTCGAGGATGAAATTTCTATAAGTAGAACTGCTAGGTCAAATTGTATGTGTACCTTTTAAATTGTGATGAGTATAGGAACATTTACATTCCCTCCAACAAGATTATCAAGTCCTGTTTCTATACACCAAAGCCACCATAGAATACATCATCTCTTATTTTCATAAATATGAGAGGAGAAATGGTATTTCATCTTTATAATTTTGGCCTGACAATGAATAAGAGCATGTTTTTCTATTTGAAAAAAAAAAAATCCACTTGCATTTATTTTCTGTGAAATATTCTCTTGCAGTTTTCTACTAGGTTATTGACTTTTTATTTTTTTTAACCTAACTTGTAGAAGCATTTAAATTAAGGAAATCATCAAATAATCTTTCTCCGTGTTATCAGTTTGCTTTGGACTGGTTTTAAGTTTTTTGGTCCGTTGATATTTTAAAATTTGTAGTAGTCAAATTTATAAAAATGTCAGGTTATGGAGTATGGTGATTGTGCTGTAAGTGTGTAACTGTGTAATATTTAGGTATTTTATATAATTTAAAAGCATATATATTCTCATAGTTATATTTTATAATTTTAGTCTATTAGTGATTTGTTTTGATTAAAAGCAAAAACCATTTATTAAAAAAACAACTTCAGGTAGTTACACTTGAGGATTCTGCTAGATGAATTAAGATCTAAGATTTAGAGGGATTTGTCACTTGTACTACTTTAGGATTGCTAAACAATAAATAATTTTATAATTTTCCATGCTCATGATTAGGAAATCATTCGTGTTCTTTTCTTTATGAATCATAAATTATTTTTTTTTTTTTGAGGCAGAGTCTCGCTCTGTCGCCCAGACTGGAGTGCAGTGGCCGGATCTCAGCTCACTGCAAACTCCGCCTCCCGGGTTCACGCCATTCTACTGCCTCAGCCTCCCGAGTAGCTGGGACTACAGGCGCTCGCCACCTCGTCCGGCTAGTTTTTTGTATTTTTTTAGTAGAGACGGGGTTTCACTGTGTTAGCCAGGATGGTTTCGATCTCCTGACCTCGTGATCCGCCCGTCTCCGCCTCCCAAAGTGCTGGGATTACAGGCTTGAGCCACCGCGCCCGGCCATGAATCATAAATTATTAAGAGCACTAATTTAGTAACAGTATTTCCAAATGATTTATTTAAAAATGAGGAACTACAGAATTTGAGCAATCCTGTTATGAGTGGGATAATCAAGGTAAGCTTAGCGTGAGGAACCACGTGTCATTCATTAGCTATAGTTGTTAGTATATGCTGTAATAGAAATGTTGGCCAAGAGTTTTATGGTGATTCTCTAACTTATGTTTTTGTGTTAATTTTATACAACTCTTATATCACCCTGAAAAAAACGAGATTTCGGATTTTCTCTGGAGTCCTATTATATTACGGTGAAGCCGGACTTTGGGTTCATTTTAGATCATCCTTCCATATATAGCTCTATCATTGCTGTGACCTTGTATGCCATTAAATTGTATTGCATTGTGGTCATTAGTAGGCATGAGTAATATAATTGTTTCATTCTATAGTTCTAAAACTGAAGTATATTTCTTTGTATTTTCCTTGAAGGCACTTCTTTTAAAATCTTACAGAAAACATAATATGAATTCTGGTGATCAGTACAATTTTTTTAAACCAAAAAATTTTAAGTCAAATATTTGATATTCGATAACTGTTACTAGTTGATAATCTTTTAATTGGAGCAAAACTCAAAGAAAGCAATGAAAGTTATTCACTTATTCTTTCTAGGAGTTTCTTTGAGTTGCTGCTGTTCTTTGGAAGAGATGAGTTTTATGAAGAGCCCTTAAAGGATATTCTTGGATCATTCCAGGTAAAAAACAGTTTACTACTTCACATTTTGTTTACACTTAAAATAGACCATTATGCTCTTGCTAAATACAGCTTATTGGTTATTTATTGCTTATAAGTTTTTAATGGTTGCTAACGTGACAGTGTTTAAGATCCTGTTATTACTGGCTGATAAAGAAAACTCATATAATTAATTTTTAACTGTATTCCCAAGCAGTTCCTAGCTGGAATTCATATTCCACATTTGCTAGAAAAGTGCCTGCTACCACCCTTGTGGATTCCTAGAACTTTCCTTGGTAAAAAACGATTCTTCTTTGCCAGACTTGAAGCAAGCTGTCTATCCCATGCCACTTTTTCCCTAGTCTGTACCTTGATTTTCTCTCTCATAATAGCTTTCCCCAGCTAGGAGGCAGAAGATTTTTTTTTTTTTTTTCGGGCACCTGTTATAGGAGAGAGGAGAGTAAATTCAGATGGGAATGACAAAAGATTCAAGACCTCTCCTGTAGATGAAAGACATTTGATCTTTTTACTACTTACTGGGAAGCAACCCTGACCCCACTCAGTGAAGTAAAGGAAGATGTACTTTGAGCTCCCCCTAGGGGTGAAGTCTCCCTGACCACCCATTTAGAACTGAAATACACAGACAACGTATCTTGTATTTGTTACCATGGTGTTAAAAGAAAGGCTTATAGACAACCACACTGCTGTATTAGGTACATTATATTGAACATTCTACTTTAACCATTCTTACATTCAGCAAAAGAGGTAAAAATACCTGTTCTCATGGAACTTCTGTTCCAATTAGAGTATATATTCAAGTATTTAAAACTTATTAATTTTCCATTCTATTTTTTTTTTGGACGCTTGTATTCTCGGTAATCCATTCTTAAAATTTTACTCGGCAAATGTTTATTGAGTCCTCATAGTATGCTTTGCACTAAGGTCTGAGAAAAACAGTAGTAAGCAAAACAGAAAAATCCTCCTATTGTGGAGTTAATAATTCTGGTATAGGGACAGAAAGACATTCAAACCTTTATAAATGAAAAACTGACAGATTCATTAGAGAAAAATAGAGGAGGATGGGGATAGTGCTGGCATAGTGATATTGGGGAAGGATATTTCAGTATTAAATGGAGAGGTAAAGAAATACCTCATAGAGATGTCAGCTGACCACTGATAATGGGAACCATTGAAATGTTTGGAGTAGACGAGGGACAATATTTAACTTCCACTTTAAATGTATGGAAAACATAACACTAGTGAAGGTACATATCCTTTATTTTTTCCCTTGTAAGCAGGGTGCCCATTCAGTTATCAAAATAATAAATTTTTCAAGGAAAAGTTAACGGTTTTGCATACTTTTCCATCTCCTGTTCTGATCCTTTGACACTCTCTCATCCTGGCTGATTCTAAAGCTCATCTACTAACCCCCCAACCCCACCTTTTAAAAGTCTCTGCCATTTCTGCCACTTTTGTTACTGTGGCTTCTTCCTACTCTGAATTTCCTTGAACCTGTAACTCCTACCTTCTAGGAGAGGTTTCACCTTTTGCTCTCATGTTATCTTTACTTAGAGAAACATCCTTCATTTGCTGACCTGAGCTTCTGCTGTAAGTGCTTCCCAGGCCTGTGCCCTTGGGAACTCAGGAAGGGCTAACATGTAGTCCATCATGTATACCTCCCTAAAACCTGTATTTTCCAAGCTTACAAATTCTCCAGGCTTTTGACTGACATTGATAATAGTCACTAATAGTGATAAGTGACTAATTCAGTGACAACCCCAAATGTCACTTTTTGAAATATTTTTAATATATTGTACTGTGCAAGTACAAACCCTAGCTCCCCAAGTGGTTCATCTCCATACATCTTTCATACAGATTCATACCAGCATAAGATGGTGTTCTTTCTCTTCTCCCATAAGTAGGACAAGCACAATCCTACTCATATTTTAATGTACATAAAGATCACCTGGGGATCTTGTTAAAATTTAGATTATGATTCAGTAGTTGTGGGAGGGGGCCTGAGAGTCTGCATTTCTGATAAGCTCCAAGGTGATATTAATGCTGCTAGCCCCTGAACCACACTTTGAATACTAAGGTATTCTTTGCTGGATTTGAGTTAACTTCTCTTTCCCCTGCTGTATTTCCACCGTGAGTTTACCAGCTTTGCTGCTTACACTGTGTCATCCTGGGCAAGTTTCATAATTTCTGTATCACTTTCTTTATTTGTAAAATGGGGGCAATAACTAGACTTGCTGCATAGTAACTTTACGGGTTAAATGAGTAAAGTGCTTGGCATAATTCCTGACAAAATGATCATGTCACTGTTTTTATAGTAGGCAGTAGAGCCTGTCTGGTGAAGGGCATGAGTTCTCAAGTCTTACTACCTGGATTTTTATTTTTACAACAATACCAAAACCACGCTATTAGATTTATTATTTTCTTCCATGAATTTCTGATCTCTTAAAATCTCAGTTGTTCAAGTAAAAAGTTTTAATTCTTCTTACCTATAATTTTTCCTCTCTGTTATTTCTAGAAGAAACTTCATTCTTAGAGTCAAATGTTCCATTTACTGGCTTATAAAAGTTTTCTTCTAAGCCTTTTACTTCCAGTAGTTTTGTTTACATTTCTCATATGATGCATCTGCCTCATCATCATTATATCTAGCAGTTTTCGAGATTCCCAATGAAATGACAAAAATAATGTAAAATGAGGGAAAATAATAATGATAAATGCTGGAAACTAGGATGGGAGCTTGATGTCAATTGCTCAGGGATGAAACCAGATTGATGGGGGGGGGG
>NW_022316546.1:0-6222 GCF_002776525.5 Piliocolobus tephrosceles
TGCTTTCTGATTAATTACATACTTTGTTAAATATTGTTTTTTTTTTTGAGATGGAGTCTCTCTTGGTTGCCCAGGCTGGAGTGCAGTGGCGTGATCTTGGCTCACTGCAACCTCTCTGCCTCCTGGGTTCAAGTGATACTCCTGCCTCAGCCTCCCAAGTAGCTGGGACTACAGGCTCGTGTCACCATGCCCAGCTATTATTTGTATTTTTAGTAGAGACAGGGTTTCACCATGTTAGCCAGGACAGTCTCGATCTCTTGCCCTCGTGATCCGCCCACCTCGGCCTCCCAGAGTGCTGAGCCACCGTGTCCGGCCAAGGTATTGTTTTTTAAAATGGTTCAGAGAATCGAATTTGACAATTTAAAAAGATTAACTGAATATCTAGTAAAAGTATTTTCAAAAATGCATAAATAGAGCTTAAAGTGTTAAGAAAAAAACTAGATGTAGAAACTGGCAATGTTAAAAAAAAAAAAAGGGAGTATTGTACATCAATCAAAACACAAGCAACTGCCAGAATTCTGTGCTCATAAAATCTCTGAGATATTAAAATCTCTCAGATATTAGTAGCAGTTATAAAGTAAAGCTTCAGAATTTAAAAAACATATCTTCACAAATGTTACTTATTAGACGAATCAAGGCTACATATTCAAAGTGGCTATAAACACTTTGCTTTTATTAAACTCTCATATTCTTTCATAATTTGCTGAGATTATATAGTGATTTATATATGCCACATTGCATTCCTGGTTAAAATAGACAAAAGAGGTTTTACTTGTTTTATGAGAGAATAAAGTAGTAGAAGAAATCAAGCTTTAAAATAAAGAATCATTCAGTCAAGTAAAAACATCACTTGTAAATAGTCAAATGTTATGAAAATAAGTATCTTCTAAAAGGTATTTAAGGTTGGTCCCAAATTAAGCAATCAAGCAAACAAAAATCCTACAAACAATGGGCAAGTTACTTAACCTCTCTGCTCTATCAGTCAATTCCTCTGTCAAATGGATACTAAAACACCTACTTCATAGGATTGTTGTGAGGGTGAAGTAATGGTATACGGAGAGTGCTTGGAACAATGCCTAGCACCTCGGAAGCGCTCAAAAGACATTAGCTATTATTTCTTCTAGTATTTTAACAGTTTAAATAAATACTTTAGGGCATTTAATTTCCTTGGCATGAAATTAATTACTGCATTTCCACATGTCAGCATGTTAAAGCATTCATTAAATATGTGGTAAATATAAAGGTATGAATTTAACATACATAGAACATTGTAATGATTCTTCGCAACAGCTTCATGGGTAAAAACAAAGATCAACTGAAACCTCCAAGGTAAGCAAGGTAGCAAGCTCCCAAATTACTCTAGACATACAGGTTACTGCCCCGAAAATTCAACTACTGTAAGCTATCTTTTGGTCCAATCAAAGCACAAGAAATAAGGTAAGTTGGACACTAGTCCCTGAGTCATTGGTGAGCTTAGTTCTGCTGCTCAGCCATGGGACAATCCATCTTTCTAGTTGTCTAATGATAGGTGAGGCATCAGTCAGTGCTATGGGACTTAGAACTGGACTTAGGACTAAGTCAAGACGTATTTCCAACTTCCTAAAGTTGGCTGAAAATAAGAAACACTTGGAGCTCTTTTTAAAAAACAGATTCCTAGGACCTAATTTAGACCTACTGAATCAGAATTTCTAGGGGAAAGCCCTGATAATTTGAATATTTAACAACTCCCACCCACAGGCAACTTTGGGACACTTTTAAAATTACACCTCCCACATTTAGTGTATACTCCCATAAATGATTACATAATGAATTATATACTTGTACTCTTGCCGATCTTTGTTAAAAATTAGTAAACTAGCTTCCATTCCTTTTTCTAAGATAAAAATAAATTATAAATGGTGTTTTTGTGGATGTACACTTTGGGGGTCAAAAATACCATATTTTGGAGAGCACTCCTATAGAGAACAGCTTAGGATAGGAAACAGGTGAAATAAAGATTTCATTTTGGTCTGTTTAAAAAGACAAAGGAAGAAAGAACAATAAGCTTACAAGTATTTTTTGGCTCCTTGTTCCTTAACTAGAATAGTGGCTTTTTTGGATGATATTCAAGGTAACACCTCCAAAGTGAATAAGGAAGCACTTAAATTACTGTAGAATTCTCAACTTATTCTCTCCTAGGGTATATATACACATTGTATTTTTCTTTCTTTTCTTTTTCTTTTTTTTTTTTTTTTGAGACACAGTCTCACTCTGTCGCCCAGGCTGGAATGCAATGGTGCGACCTTGGCTCACTGCAACCTGGGCCTCCCAGGTTCAAGCGTTTCTCCTGCCTCACCCTCCCGAGTAGCTGAGATTACAGGTGCCCACCACCACGCTTACCTAATTTTTCTATTATTAGTAGAGACAGGGTTTCACCATGTTGGCCAGGCTGGTATTGAACTCCTCACCTCAGGTGATCTGCCCACCTCAGTTTCCCAAAGTGCTGGGATTACAGGCGTGAGCCACCACACCCAGCCATACATATTGTATTTTTCTAGAATATTTACTTAAATAATAACTTGTGCCTCTATCTTAATCCTTTATTAAGTCATCAGTCTATTATTACTGATACCCACATTACACTGTGCTAATCCCCTTAATTACTTCCATTCAACTTTGTGTCTTTGCCAAAGGTGGAGAGAAAATACAACTCCCTCACTTCTTTCAGAGTCCATTTCTTAATGTTTTACTCCAAAAGGAAGATTTCTTTTCCCTGAACTGGTTGCCATTTTGGAGAAGGCACCTACAACATGTGTCTATGAAGCTATAGATCAGTGTTCTGGCCATTCTACATAATTTGTCTGGATCCATCAGCAGTTTATCATAGGATGAAAGTCTTACTACTTTAATCTCAAATTTAAGGACTTCTGAACTTACCTACCTACTCATTCACCTATTGCACATCATGAATCCTTTTCTTCAGTCTGGTCTCTCTCACATCTCCCAAAATTCACCTTGTCTTTTCTTACCTAGGCCATTTCTTATGTCATTCTCCTACAACTTCCATAAACGTATCTAAATCCTATCTTTACACAATCCCACTTTCCCCAAGAAGCTTCTACTAGCTACCTTAATCCATAATAAACTTAATTTCTTCTCCTGCCATATTGAACATTTGTGCTACATTATTATGTAAGAGGAAGGCCTTGCATTACTCTCTTAAGTGTTGACATCTTCTTAGGTGGTTAAAAGTTTTTTCAAACAGAGACAAGAAAGGAAAGATGTGCCAGAGAAGATACATTCCCAATAATAAATAACTTTTTAATCAAAATAGGGTTTTATAGAAATCTGTGTAAATGGAAGCACTATGGAGTCTGAATGAAGATTCCAGAATAAAGCTACAGACCACCACCTATCCACTTCACTCATAAGCAAGTTACTGCAGCAAATTAAGACAAAAATGTAAAAGGTCTTCAATGTGGTTAATATTATAAAAACATAATCTTTGAATTACAGTAGTCTTTGTAATACTTTGAAATGAGATGAGAATAATCATAAATCTTATTACACGTTCATTGGTTATCTCATAGCAAAGCACTTCATAAAGTTATAAAATTTAAGGATGTTATGCATTTTTCTTTTACAAAAAGGCAATCATGTTTAATTTGCCATTCTTTTTTTATGGTAGGTTCCTGAGGAATATTTACCTAGTGTTTTCAAAAATTAATCATTCTGAGCTTGCCCATATAAAATAAAGGCGACAGTTGTAACAATGAAAGAAGTTACTGTTTTTCAATACAAAGTTTTTACAAAGAAAATAATTTAAAATGAACGTTGCAAGTATTTGCATTTATTACATGATTGCTGTTGCCAAAAATCAGTATGTCACCTATAATGCTTCTATTATGCCATTAAAAAACTTAAGAATTTTCTGTTGAAAAAATTTTCAACTAGAGCATTTTAATGAGTTTTTAATTCATTGGTAAAAGTGGTTAGTATTAAAGAAAACATGGATTGACTTTAGGAATACAATTTTGGTAGTCCAATTTTGCATAATTCACGGAAGGCATTTTAAACTGAGCATCATGATTCAGAAAAGAAAATTTTCCTTTTTTTAATTTTGCTCATCTTTGTTTGGATTTATTATTTATTTAACTTTAAATTCTGGGATACATGTGCTGAACATGCAGGTTTGTTACATAGGAATACATGTACCATGGATTTTCTGCACCTATCAACCCATCATCTAGGTTTTAAGCACCATATGCATTAGGTACTTGTCCTAATGCTCAGACAAGAAATTTTCTATCAAAAATATCCTTTTAACTTATGACCAAACATCAAAGTAAACTGAACCTAACATCTGACTTTGAATTACTGTATCACTGTGATACAGTAATTTTGAAAATTTTTCAAAAATACATCATAATCACACTACTGTCACTGACTTTATACTGCTGAATTTAAAACATTATTTTAGTTTTATACTTTTTAAATGTACTTTTGTTTTATAACGTATATAGTATGAGTACATGTGCATAAGTAATATATGCATAAAGGGGATATGTGCTTAAACTGTATTTTAACAACTGTATGGTATATCAGAAGTCTGGAGACCCTGGTCTTAGGTGGTATTTGTTTTTGTATTTGTGTTTGAGGCTGAATATAAAACTCATGTTTGTCTTCTATTGATTATCATGTCAGTTTTCTTCACCATCTCCTGATTGATTTCTTTGTTCCTTGTCATTTCTACAATTACCATTCTAGTCTAGGCCTTTGTTGACTACCACTCAGATCACCAAAGTAAAGTTTCTTCATCCCTCCCCATCCCTAATAAGGCAGTCTTTAGAAGGTTTTAAAATCTTAGACAATAAAGCTCTCAATATAGCAGGATAAATCAAACATTTAAACCTGTTCTTTAGCCGTATACGTTACTGTAAACATATGAGTATATCTTTATAATAGATTAGGGAATATGGCATAGAAAGAATTCGAATGCTGGGTTGAGAGTAAGACTTAGGCCCTCATTCTGCTTCTATAAACCTCAACTCTGGTGGGGCTTAATTTTCAGATATGTTAAATAAGGGAATTGGATTAATAATTTTTAAGATGACTGTCAGTCTCAAAATTATAAAAATGTATGAATGCCTATAAGTTAAATTATTTGATTTTTTAAAATAAGTAGAATTATATATTTACTGAGCTATTTAGGTATATCCTTTTTGGGACTTTGGAGTTGTCCCTTCTTTGCAATTTCACTTACATTCATGGAAGATATTATGAACTCAACCTTGGCAAAAATGTACAGATCCTTTAAGAAAAAAATTTTTTAAACAAGATATCTTTCCAGTTAACTGATGATAACTGAGGTATTTATCCTCTTTAGTCATCTTTACTTAAAACATCTGTAACAGAGAACTGTTTTGCTAGCAGGTAAATAAGTCTCTGTCAAATCCTTCATGCCCAAACAAAGGGAGAAGGAGAAAGTTTATATGTACTACAGTTTAATTTGGTAGATCATGGCCTATGAGAGACTAAAGAGGAAGCTTCAGTGAAAGAAAACCACACCTCTCTTATGAGACTTTCTTACCTCTGTGTAATGGGGCTGGCTGCATTTAGTTTGGGTCATACCCTCATTCTCTCAATGGAAAGAATGCTCTCATGAAAAGCCATATATATATATATGTATATATACACACACACACACACAACACACACACACACATATATATGTGTGTGTGTATATATGTATATATATGTATTTTTTTTCTTTTGAGACAGAGTTTCGCTCTTGTTGCCCCAGCTGGAGTGCAGTGGCGTGATCTCTACTCACTGCAACCTCTGCCTCCCAGGTTCAAGCGATTCTCCTGCCTCAGCCTCCCGAGTAGCTGGTATTACAGGCATGAGCCACAACGACCTGCTAATTTTGTATTTTTAGTAGGGATGAGATTTCTCCATGTTGGTCAGGCTGGTCTAGATCTCCCAACTTCAGGTGATCTGCCTGTCTCGGCCTCCCAAAGTGCTGGGATTACAGGCGTGAACCATCACGCCCAGCCCATATATCTTATTTTTAATGTGGATTTAAAAGTCACTCAGGATTTCTGTCCGTTAGGCTCTGCTGCATGCCTGATGCACTTCTGAGAAGCAGCAACAAGGATGAGATTGACCACACCCCAAATCCCTACCACCTGCTATTTCCTCCAGCCCTTGTTGTTACAAGCATGGGATGGGGGGGGGGGGGGG
>NW_022316547.1:0-6224 GCF_002776525.5 Piliocolobus tephrosceles
TGCTTTCTGATTAATTACATACTTTGTTAAATATTGTTTTTTTTTTTTGAGATGGAGTCTCTCTTGGTTGCCCAGGCTGGAGTGCAGTGGCGTGATCTTGGCTCACTGCAACCTCTCTGCCTCCTGGGTTCAAGTGATACTCCTGCCTCAGCCTCCCAAGTAGCTGGGACTACAGGCTCGTGTCACCATGCCCAGCTATTATTTGTATTTTTAGTAGAGACAGGGTTTCACCATGTTAGCCAGGACAGTCTCGATCTCTTGCCCTCGTGATCCGCCCACCTCGGCCTCCCAGAGTGCTGAGCCACCGTGTCCGGCCAAGGTATTGTTTTTTAAAATGGTTCAGAGAATCGAATTTGACAATTTAAAAAGATTAACTGAATATCTAGTAAAAGTATTTTCAAAAATGCATAAATAGAGCTTAAAGTGTTAAGAAAAAAACTAGATGTAGAAACTGGCAATGTTAAAAAAAAAAAAAGGGAGTATTGTACATCAATCAAAACACAAGCAACTGCCAGAATTCTGTGCTCATAAAATCTCTGAGATATTAAAATCTCTCAGATATTAGTAGCAGTTATAAAGTAAAGCTTCAGAATTTAAAAAACATATCTTCACAAATGTTACTTATTAGACGAATCAAGGCTACATATTCAAAGTGGCTATAAACACTTTGCTTTTATTAAACTCTCATATTCTTTCATAATTTGCTGAGATTATATAGTGATTTATATATGCCACATTGCATTCCTGGTTAAAATAGACAAAAGAGGTTTTACTTGTTTTATGAGAGAATAAAGTAGTAGAAGAAATCAAGCTTTAAAATAAAGAATCATTCAGTCAAGTAAAAACATCACTTGTAAATAGTCAAATGTTATGAAAATAAGTATCTTCTAAAAGGTATTTAAGGTTGGTCCCAAATTAAGCAATCAAGCAAACAAAAATCCTACAAACAATGGGCAAGTTACTTAACCTCTCTGCTCTATCAGTCAATTCCTCTGTCAAATGGATACTAAAACACCTACTTCATAGGATTGTTGTGAGGGTGAAGTAATGGTATACGGAGAGTGCTTGGAACAATGCCTAGCACCTCGGAAGCGCTCAAAAGACATTAGCTATTATTTCTTCTAGTATTTTAACAGTTTAAATAAATACTTTAGGGCATTTAATTTCCTTGGCATGAAATTAATTACTGCATTTCCACATGTCAGCATGTTAAAGCATTCATTAAATATGTGGTAAATATAAAGGTATGAATTTAACATACATAGAACATTGTAATGATTCTTCGCAACAGCTTCATGGGTAAAAACAAAGATCAACTGAAACCTCCAAGGTAAGCAAGGTAGCAAGCTCCCAAATTACTCTAGACATACAGGTTACTGCCCCGAAAATTCAACTACTGTAAGCTATCTTTTGGTCCAATCAAAGCACAAGAAATAAGGTAAGTTGGACACTAGTCCCTGAGTCATTGGTGAGCTTAGTTCTGCTGCTCAGCCATGGGACAATCCATCTTTCTAGTTGTCTAATGATAGGTGAGGCATCAGTCAGTGCTATGGGACTTAGAACTGGACTTAGGACTAAGTCAAGACGTATTTCCAACTTCCTAAAGTTGGCTGAAAATAAGAAACACTTGGAGCTCTTTTTAAAAAACAGATTCCTAGGACCTAATTTAGACCTACTGAATCAGAATTTCTAGGGGAAAGCCCTGATAATTTGAATATTTAACAACTCCCACCCACAGGCAACTTTGGGACACTTTTAAAATTACACCTCCCACATTTAGTGTATACTCCCATAAATGATTACATAATGAATTATATACTTGTACTCTTGCCGATCTTTGTTAAAAATTAGTAAACTAGCTTCCATTCCTTTTTCTAAGATAAAAATAAATTATAAATGGTGTTTTTGTGGATGTACACTTTGGGGGTCAAAAATACCATATTTTGGAGAGCACTCCTATAGAGAACAGCTTAGGATAGGAAACAGGTGAAATAAAGATTTCATTTTGGTCTGTTTAAAAAGACAAAGGAAGAAAGAACAATAAGCTTACAAGTATTTTTTGGCTCCTTGTTCCTTAACTAGAATAGTGGCTTTTTTGGATGATATTCAAGGTAACACCTCCAAAGTGAATAAGGAAGCACTTAAATTACTGTAGAATTCTCAACTTATTCTCTCCTAGGGTATATATACACATTGTATTTTTCTTTCTTTTCTTTTTCTTTTTTTTTTTTTTTTTGAGACACAGTCTCACTCTGTCGCCCAGGCTGGAATGCAATGGTGCGACCTTGGCTCACTGCAACCTGGGCCTCCCAGGTTCAAGCGTTTCTCCTGCCTCACCCTCCCGAGTAGCTGAGATTACAGGTGCCCACCACCACGCTTACCTAATTTTTCTATTATTAGTAGAGACAGGGTTTCACCATGTTGGCCAGGCTGGTATTGAACTCCTCACCTCAGGTGATCTGCCCACCTCAGTTTCCCAAAGTGCTGGGATTACAGGCGTGAGCCACCACACCCAGCCATACATATTGTATTTTTCTAGAATATTTACTTAAATAATAACTTGTGCCTCTATCTTAATCCTTTATTAAGTCATCAGTCTATTATTACTGATACCCACATTACACTGTGCTAATCCCCTTAATTACTTCCATTCAACTTTGTGTCTTTGCCAAAGGTGGAGAGAAAATACAACTCCCTCACTTCTTTCAGAGTCCATTTCTTAATGTTTTACTCCAAAAGGAAGATTTCTTTTCCCTGAACTGGTTGCCATTTTGGAGAAGGCACCTACAACATGTGTCTATGAAGCTATAGATCAGTGTTCTGGCCATTCTACATAATTTGTCTGGATCCATCAGCAGTTTATCATAGGATGAAAGTCTTACTACTTTAATCTCAAATTTAAGGACTTCTGAACTTACCTACCTACTCATTCACCTATTGCACATCATGAATCCTTTTCTTCAGTCTGGTCTCTCTCACATCTCCCAAAATTCACCTTGTCTTTTCTTACCTAGGCCATTTCTTATGTCATTCTCCTACAACTTCCATAAACGTATCTAAATCCTATCTTTACACAATCCCACTTTCCCCAAGAAGCTTCTACTAGCTACCTTAATCCATAATAAACTTAATTTCTTCTCCTGCCATATTGAACATTTGTGCTACATTATTATGTAAGAGGAAGGCCTTGCATTACTCTCTTAAGTGTTGACATCTTCTTAGGTGGTTAAAAGTTTTTTCAAACAGAGACAAGAAAGGAAAGATGTGCCAGAGAAGATACATTCCCAATAATAAATAACTTTTTAATCAAAATAGGGTTTTATAGAAATCTGTGTAAATGGAAGCACTATGGAGTCTGAATGAAGATTCCAGAATAAAGCTACAGACCACCACCTATCCACTTCACTCATAAGCAAGTTACTGCAGCAAATTAAGACAAAAATGTAAAAGGTCTTCAATGTGGTTAATATTATAAAAACATAATCTTTGAATTACAGTAGTCTTTGTAATACTTTGAAATGAGATGAGAATAATCATAAATCTTATTACACGTTCATTGGTTATCTCATAGCAAAGCACTTCATAAAGTTATAAAATTTAAGGATGTTATGCATTTTTCTTTTACAAAAAGGCAATCATGTTTAATTTGCCATTCTTTTTTTATGGTAGGTTCCTGAGGAATATTTACCTAGTGTTTTCAAAAATTAATCATTCTGAGCTTGCCCATATAAAATAAAGGCGACAGTTGTAACAATGAAAGAAGTTACTGTTTTTCAATACAAAGTTTTTACAAAGAAAATAATTTAAAATGAACGTTGCAAGTATTTGCATTTATTACATGATTGCTGTTGCCAAAAATCAGTATGTCACCTATAATGCTTCTATTATGCCATTAAAAAACTTAAGAATTTTCTGTTGAAAAAATTTTCAACTAGAGCATTTTAATGAGTTTTTAATTCATTGGTAAAAGTGGTTAGTATTAAAGAAAACATGGATTGACTTTAGGAATACAATTTTGGTAGTCCAATTTTGCATAATTCACGGAAGGCATTTTAAACTGAGCATCATGATTCAGAAAAGAAAATTTTCCTTTTTTTAATTTTGCTCATCTTTGTTTGGATTTATTATTTATTTAACTTTAAATTCTGGGATACATGTGCTGAACATGCAGGTTTGTTACATAGGAATACATGTACCATGGATTTTCTGCACCTATCAACCCATCATCTAGGTTTTAAGCACCATATGCATTAGGTACTTGTCCTAATGCTCAGACAAGAAATTTTCTATCAAAAATATCCTTTTAACTTATGACCAAACATCAAAGTAAACTGAACCTAACATCTGACTTTGAATTACTGTATCACTGTGATACAGTAATTTTGAAAATTTTTCAAAAATACATCATAATCACACTACTGTCACTGACTTTATACTGCTGAATTTAAAACATTATTTTAGTTTTATACTTTTTAAATGTACTTTTGTTTTATAACGTATATAGTATGAGTACATGTGCATAAGTAATATATGCATAAAGGGGATATGTGCTTAAACTGTATTTTAACAACTGTATGGTATATCAGAAGTCTGGAGACCCTGGTCTTAGGTGGTATTTGTTTTTGTATTTGTGTTTGAGGCTGAATATAAAACTCATGTTTGTCTTCTATTGATTATCATGTCAGTTTTCTTCACCATCTCCTGATTGATTTCTTTGTTCCTTGTCATTTCTACAATTACCATTCTAGTCTAGGCCTTTGTTGACTACCACTCAGATCACCAAAGTAAAGTTTCTTCATCCCTCCCCATCCCTAATAAGGCAGTCTTTAGAAGGTTTTAAAATCTTAGACAATAAAGCTCTCAATATAGCAGGATAAATCAAACATTTAAACCTGTTCTTTAGCCGTATACGTTACTGTAAACATATGAGTATATCTTTATAATAGATTAGGGAATATGGCATAGAAAGAATTCGAATGCTGGGTTGAGAGTAAGACTTAGGCCCTCATTCTGCTTCTATAAACCTCAACTCTGGTGGGGCTTAATTTTCAGATATGTTAAATAAGGGAATTGGATTAATAATTTTTAAGATGACTGTCAGTCTCAAAATTATAAAAATGTATGAATGCCTATAAGTTAAATTATTTGATTTTTTAAAATAAGTAGAATTATATATTTACTGAGCTATTTAGGTATATCCTTTTTGGGACTTTGGAGTTGTCCCTTCTTTGCAATTTCACTTACATTCATGGAAGATATTATGAACTCAACCTTGGCAAAAATGTACAGATCCTTTAAGAAAAAAATTTTTTAAACAAGATATCTTTCCAGTTAACTGATGATAACTGAGGTATTTATCCTCTTTAGTCATCTTTACTTAAAACATCTGTAACAGAGAACTGTTTTGCTAGCAGGTAAATAAGTCTCTGTCAAATCCTTCATGCCCAAACAAAGGGAGAAGGAGAAAGTTTATATGTACTACAGTTTAATTTGGTAGATCATGGCCTATGAGAGACTAAAGAGGAAGCTTCAGTGAAAGAAAACCACACCTCTCTTATGAGACTTTCTTACCTCTGTGTAATGGGGCTGGCTGCATTTAGTTTGGGTCATACCCTCATTCTCTCAATGGAAAGAATGCTCTCATGAAAAGCCATATATATATATATGTATATATACACACACACACACACAACACACACACACACATATATATGTGTGTGTGTATATATGTATATATATGTATTTTTTTTCTTTTGAGACAGAGTTTCGCTCTTGTTGCCCCAGCTGGAGTGCAGTGGCGTGATCTCTACTCACTGCAACCTCTGCCTCCCAGGTTCAAGCGATTCTCCTGCCTCAGCCTCCCGAGTAGCTGGTATTACAGGCATGAGCCACAACGACCTGCTAATTTTGTATTTTTAGTAGGGATGAGATTTCTCCATGTTGGTCAGGCTGGTCTAGATCTCCCAACTTCAGGTGATCTGCCTGTCTCGGCCTCCCAAAGTGCTGGGATTACAGGCGTGAACCATCACGCCCAGCCCATATATCTTATTTTTAATGTGGATTTAAAAGTCACTCAGGATTTCTGTCCGTTAGGCTCTGCTGCATGCCTGATGCACTTCTGAGAAGCAGCAACAAGGATGAGATTGACCACACCCCAAATCCCTACCACCTGCTATTTCCTCCAGCCCTTGTTGTTACAAGCATGGGATGGGGGGGGGGGGGGG
>NW_022316548.1:0-6222 GCF_002776525.5 Piliocolobus tephrosceles
CCCCCCCCCCCCCCCATCCCATGCTTGTAACAACAAGGGCTGGAGGAAATAGCAGGTGGTAGGGATTTGGGGTGTGGTCAATCTCATCCTTGTTGCTGCTTCTCAGAAGTGCATCAGGCATGCAGCAGAGCCTAACGGACAGAAATCCTGAGTGACTTTTAAATCCACATTAAAAATAAGATATATGGGCTGGGCGTGATGGTTCACGCCTGTAATCCCAGCACTTTGGGAGGCCGAGACAGGCAGATCACCTGAAGTTGGGAGATCTAGACCAGCCTGACCAACATGGAGAAATCTCATCCCTACTAAAAATACAAAATTAGCAGGTCGTTGTGGCTCATGCCTGTAATACCAGCTACTCGGGAGGCTGAGGCAGGAGAATCGCTTGAACCTGGGAGGCAGAGGTTGCAGTGAGTAGAGATCACGCCACTGCACTCCAGCTGGGGCAACAAGAGCGAAACTCTGTCTCAAAAGAAAAAAAATACATATATATACATATATACACACACACATATATATGTGTGTGTGTGTGTTGTGTGTGTGTGTGTGTATATATACATATATATATATATGGCTTTTCATGAGAGCATTCTTTCCATTGAGAGAATGAGGGTATGACCCAAACTAAATGCAGCCAGCCCCATTACACAGAGGTAAGAAAGTCTCATAAGAGAGGTGTGGTTTTCTTTCACTGAAGCTTCCTCTTTAGTCTCTCATAGGCCATGATCTACCAAATTAAACTGTAGTACATATAAACTTTCTCCTTCTCCCTTTGTTTGGGCATGAAGGATTTGACAGAGACTTATTTACCTGCTAGCAAAACAGTTCTCTGTTACAGATGTTTTAAGTAAAGATGACTAAAGAGGATAAATACCTCAGTTATCATCAGTTAACTGGAAAGATATCTTGTTTAAAAAATTTTTTTCTTAAAGGATCTGTACATTTTTGCCAAGGTTGAGTTCATAATATCTTCCATGAATGTAAGTGAAATTGCAAAGAAGGGACAACTCCAAAGTCCCAAAAAGGATATACCTAAATAGCTCAGTAAATATATAATTCTACTTATTTTAAAAAATCAAATAATTTAACTTATAGGCATTCATACATTTTTATAATTTTGAGACTGACAGTCATCTTAAAAATTATTAATCCAATTCCCTTATTTAACATATCTGAAAATTAAGCCCCACCAGAGTTGAGGTTTATAGAAGCAGAATGAGGGCCTAAGTCTTACTCTCAACCCAGCATTCGAATTCTTTCTATGCCATATTCCCTAATCTATTATAAAGATATACTCATATGTTTACAGTAACGTATACGGCTAAAGAACAGGTTTAAATGTTTGATTTATCCTGCTATATTGAGAGCTTTATTGTCTAAGATTTTAAAACCTTCTAAAGACTGCCTTATTAGGGATGGGGAGGGATGAAGAAACTTTACTTTGGTGATCTGAGTGGTAGTCAACAAAGGCCTAGACTAGAATGGTAATTGTAGAAATGACAAGGAACAAAGAAATCAATCAGGAGATGGTGAAGAAAACTGACATGATAATCAATAGAAGACAAACATGAGTTTTATATTCAGCCTCAAACACAAATACAAAAACAAATACCACCTAAGACCAGGGTCTCCAGACTTCTGATATACCATACAGTTGTTAAAATACAGTTTAAGCACATATCCCCTTTATGCATATATTACTTATGCACATGTACTCATACTATATACGTTATAAAACAAAAGTACATTTAAAAAGTATAAAACTAAAATAATGTTTTAAATTCAGCAGTATAAAGTCAGTGACAGTAGTGTGATTATGATGTATTTTTGAAAAATTTTCAAAATTACTGTATCACAGTGATACAGTAATTCAAAGTCAGATGTTAGGTTCAGTTTACTTTGATGTTTGGTCATAAGTTAAAAGGATATTTTTGATAGAAAATTTCTTGTCTGAGCATTAGGACAAGTACCTAATGCATATGGTGCTTAAAACCTAGATGATGGGTTGATAGGTGCAGAAAATCCATGGTACATGTATTCCTATGTAACAAACCTGCATGTTCAGCACATGTATCCCAGAATTTAAAGTTAAATAAATAATAAATCCAAACAAAGATGAGCAAAATTAAAAAAAGGAAAATTTTCTTTTCTGAATCATGATGCTCAGTTTAAAATGCCTTCCGTGAATTATGCAAAATTGGACTACCAAAATTGTATTCCTAAAGTCAATCCATGTTTTCTTTAATACTAACCACTTTTACCAATGAATTAAAAACTCATTAAAATGCTCTAGTTGAAAATTTTTTCAACAGAAAATTCTTAAGTTTTTTAATGGCATAATAGAAGCATTATAGGTGACATACTGATTTTTGGCAACAGCAATCATGTAATAAATGCAAATACTTGCAACGTTCATTTTAAATTATTTTCTTTGTAAAAACTTTGTATTGAAAAACAGTAACTTCTTTCATTGTTACAACTGTCGCCTTTATTTTATATGGGCAAGCTCAGAATGATTAATTTTTGAAAACACTAGGTAAATATTCCTCAGGAACCTACCATAAAAAAAGAATGGCAAATTAAACATGATTGCCTTTTTGTAAAAGAAAAATGCATAACATCCTTAAATTTTATAACTTTATGAAGTGCTTTGCTATGAGATAACCAATGAACGTGTAATAAGATTTATGATTATTCTCATCTCATTTCAAAGTATTACAAAGACTACTGTAATTCAAAGATTATGTTTTTATAATATTAACCACATTGAAGACCTTTTACATTTTTGTCTTAATTTGCTGCAGTAACTTGCTTATGAGTGAAGTGGATAGGTGGTGGTCTGTAGCTTTATTCTGGAATCTTCATTCAGACTCCATAGTGCTTCCATTTACACAGATTTCTATAAAACCCTATTTTGATTAAAAAGTTATTTATTATTGGGAATGTATCTTCTCTGGCACATCTTTCCTTTCTTGTCTCTGTTTGAAAAAACTTTTAACCACCTAAGAAGATGTCAACACTTAAGAGAGTAATGCAAGGCCTTCCTCTTACATAATAATGTAGCACAAATGTTCAATATGGCAGGAGAAGAAATTAAGTTTATTATGGATTAAGGTAGCTAGTAGAAGCTTCTTGGGGAAAGTGGGATTGTGTAAAGATAGGATTTAGATACGTTTATGGAAGTTGTAGGAGAATGACATAAGAAATGGCCTAGGTAAGAAAAGACAAGGTGAATTTTGGGAGATGTGAGAGAGACCAGACTGAAGAAAAGGATTCATGATGTGCAATAGGTGAATGAGTAGGTAGGTAAGTTCAGAAGTCCTTAAATTTGAGATTAAAGTAGTAAGACTTTCATCCTATGATAAACTGCTGATGGATCCAGACAAATTATGTAGAATGGCCAGAACACTGATCTATAGCTTCATAGACACATGTTGTAGGTGCCTTCTCCAAAATGGCAACCAGTTCAGGGAAAAGAAATCTTCCTTTTGGAGTAAAACATTAAGAAATGGACTCTGAAAGAAGTGAGGGAGTTGTATTTTCTCTCCACCTTTGGCAAAGACACAAAGTTGAATGGAAGTAATTAAGGGGATTAGCACAGTGTAATGTGGGTATCAGTAATAATAGACTGATGACTTAATAAAGGATTAAGATAGAGGCACAAGTTATTATTTAAGTAAATATTCTAGAAAAATACAATATGTATGGCTGGGTGTGGTGGCTCACGCCTGTAATCCCAGCACTTTGGGAAACTGAGGTGGGCAGATCACCTGAGGTGAGGAGTTCAATACCAGCCTGGCCAACATGGTGAAACCCTGTCTCTACTAATAATAGAAAAATTAGGTAAGCGTGGTGGTGGGCACCTGTAATCTCAGCTACTCGGGAGGGTGAGGCAGGAGAAACGCTTGAACCTGGGAGGCCCAGGTTGCAGTGAGCCAAGGTCGCACCATTGCATTCCAGCCTGGGCGACAGAGTGAGACTGTGTCTCAAAAAAAAAAAAAAAAGAAAAAGAAAAGAAAGAAAAATACAATGTGTATATATACCCTAGGAGAGAATAAGTTGAGAATTCTACAGTAATTTAAGTGCTTCCTTATTCACTTTGGAGGTGTTACCTTGAATATCATCCAAAAAAGCCACTATTCTAGTTAAGGAACAAGGAGCCAAAAAATACTTGTAAGCTTATTGTTCTTTCTTCCTTTGTCTTTTTAAACAGACCAAAATGAAATCTTTATTTCACCTGTTTCCTATCCTAAGCTGTTCTCTATAGGAGTGCTCTCCAAAATATGGTATTTTTGACCCCCAAAGTGTACATCCACAAAAACACCATTTATAATTTATTTTTATCTTAGAAAAAGGAATGGAAGCTAGTTTACTAATTTTTAACAAAGATCGGCAAGAGTACAAGTATATAATTCATTATGTAATCATTTATGGGAGTATACACTAAATGTGGGAGGTGTAATTTTAAAAGTGTCCCAAAGTTGCCTGTGGGTGGGAGTTGTTAAATATTCAAATTATCAGGGCTTTCCCCTAGAAATTCTGATTCAGTAGGTCTAAATTAGGTCCTAGGAATCTGTTTTTTAAAAAGAGCTCCAAGTGTTTCTTATTTTCAGCCAACTTTAGGAAGTTGGAAATACGTCTTGACTTAGTCCTAAGTCCAGTTCTAAGTCCCATAGCACTGACTGATGCCTCACCTATCATTAGACAACTAGAAAGATGGATTGTCCCATGGCTGAGCAGCAGAACTAAGCTCACCAATGACTCAGGGACTAGTGTCCAACTTACCTTATTTCTTGTGCTTTGATTGGACCAAAAGATAGCTTACAGTAGTTGAATTTTCGGGGCAGTAACCTGTATGTCTAGAGTAATTTGGGAGCTTGCTACCTTGCTTACCTTGGAGGTTTCAGTTGATCTTTGTTTTTACCCATGAAGCTGTTGCGAAGAATCATTACAATGTTCTATGTATGTTAAATTCATACCTTTATATTTACCACATATTTAATGAATGCTTTAACATGCTGACATGTGGAAATGCAGTAATTAATTTCATGCCAAGGAAATTAAATGCCCTAAAGTATTTATTTAAACTGTTAAAATACTAGAAGAAATAATAGCTAATGTCTTTTGAGCGCTTCCGAGGTGCTAGGCATTGTTCCAAGCACTCTCCGTATACCATTACTTCACCCTCACAACAATCCTATGAAGTAGGTGTTTTAGTATCCATTTGACAGAGGAATTGACTGATAGAGCAGAGAGGTTAAGTAACTTGCCCATTGTTTGTAGGATTTTTGTTTGCTTGATTGCTTAATTTGGGACCAACCTTAAATACCTTTTAGAAGATACTTATTTTCATAACATTTGACTATTTACAAGTGATGTTTTTACTTGACTGAATGATTCTTTATTTTAAAGCTTGATTTCTTCTACTACTTTATTCTCTCATAAAACAAGTAAAACCTCTTTTGTCTATTTTAACCAGGAATGCAATGTGGCATATATAAATCACTATATAATCTCAGCAAATTATGAAAGAATATGAGAGTTTAATAAAAGCAAAGTGTTTATAGCCACTTTGAATATGTAGCCTTGATTCGTCTAATAAGTAACATTTGTGAAGATATGTTTTTTAAATTCTGAAGCTTTACTTTATAACTGCTACTAATATCTGAGAGATTTTAATATCTCAGAGATTTTATGAGCACAGAATTCTGGCAGTTGCTTGTGTTTTGATTGATGTACAATACTCCCTTTTTTTTTTTTTAACATTGCCAGTTTCTACATCTAGTTTTTTTCTTAACACTTTAAGCTCTATTTATGCATTTTTGAAAATACTTTTACTAGATATTCAGTTAATCTTTTTAAATTGTCAAATTCGATTCTCTGAACCATTTTAAAAAACAATACCTTGGCCGGACACGGTGGCTCAGCACTCTGGGAGGCCGAGGTGGGCGGATCACGAGGGCAAGAGATCGAGACTGTCCTGGCTAACATGGTGAAACCCTGTCTCTACTAAAAATACAAATAATAGCTGGGCATGGTGACACGAGCCTGTAGTCCCAGCTACTTGGGAGGCTGAGGCAGGAGTATCACTTGAACCCAGGAGGCAGAGAGGTTGCAGTGAGCCAAGATCACGCCACTGCACTCCAGCCTGGGCAACCAAGAGAGACTCCATCTCAAAAAAAAAAACAATATTTAACAAAGTATGTAATTAATCAGAAAGCA
>NW_022316549.1:0-6224 GCF_002776525.5 Piliocolobus tephrosceles
CCCCCCCCCCCCCCCATCCCATGCTTGTAACAACAAGGGCTGGAGGAAATAGCAGGTGGTAGGGATTTGGGGTGTGGTCAATCTCATCCTTGTTGCTGCTTCTCAGAAGTGCATCAGGCATGCAGCAGAGCCTAACGGACAGAAATCCTGAGTGACTTTTAAATCCACATTAAAAATAAGATATATGGGCTGGGCGTGATGGTTCACGCCTGTAATCCCAGCACTTTGGGAGGCCGAGACAGGCAGATCACCTGAAGTTGGGAGATCTAGACCAGCCTGACCAACATGGAGAAATCTCATCCCTACTAAAAATACAAAATTAGCAGGTCGTTGTGGCTCATGCCTGTAATACCAGCTACTCGGGAGGCTGAGGCAGGAGAATCGCTTGAACCTGGGAGGCAGAGGTTGCAGTGAGTAGAGATCACGCCACTGCACTCCAGCTGGGGCAACAAGAGCGAAACTCTGTCTCAAAAGAAAAAAAATACATATATATACATATATACACACACACATATATATGTGTGTGTGTGTGTTGTGTGTGTGTGTGTGTATATATACATATATATATATATGGCTTTTCATGAGAGCATTCTTTCCATTGAGAGAATGAGGGTATGACCCAAACTAAATGCAGCCAGCCCCATTACACAGAGGTAAGAAAGTCTCATAAGAGAGGTGTGGTTTTCTTTCACTGAAGCTTCCTCTTTAGTCTCTCATAGGCCATGATCTACCAAATTAAACTGTAGTACATATAAACTTTCTCCTTCTCCCTTTGTTTGGGCATGAAGGATTTGACAGAGACTTATTTACCTGCTAGCAAAACAGTTCTCTGTTACAGATGTTTTAAGTAAAGATGACTAAAGAGGATAAATACCTCAGTTATCATCAGTTAACTGGAAAGATATCTTGTTTAAAAAATTTTTTTCTTAAAGGATCTGTACATTTTTGCCAAGGTTGAGTTCATAATATCTTCCATGAATGTAAGTGAAATTGCAAAGAAGGGACAACTCCAAAGTCCCAAAAAGGATATACCTAAATAGCTCAGTAAATATATAATTCTACTTATTTTAAAAAATCAAATAATTTAACTTATAGGCATTCATACATTTTTATAATTTTGAGACTGACAGTCATCTTAAAAATTATTAATCCAATTCCCTTATTTAACATATCTGAAAATTAAGCCCCACCAGAGTTGAGGTTTATAGAAGCAGAATGAGGGCCTAAGTCTTACTCTCAACCCAGCATTCGAATTCTTTCTATGCCATATTCCCTAATCTATTATAAAGATATACTCATATGTTTACAGTAACGTATACGGCTAAAGAACAGGTTTAAATGTTTGATTTATCCTGCTATATTGAGAGCTTTATTGTCTAAGATTTTAAAACCTTCTAAAGACTGCCTTATTAGGGATGGGGAGGGATGAAGAAACTTTACTTTGGTGATCTGAGTGGTAGTCAACAAAGGCCTAGACTAGAATGGTAATTGTAGAAATGACAAGGAACAAAGAAATCAATCAGGAGATGGTGAAGAAAACTGACATGATAATCAATAGAAGACAAACATGAGTTTTATATTCAGCCTCAAACACAAATACAAAAACAAATACCACCTAAGACCAGGGTCTCCAGACTTCTGATATACCATACAGTTGTTAAAATACAGTTTAAGCACATATCCCCTTTATGCATATATTACTTATGCACATGTACTCATACTATATACGTTATAAAACAAAAGTACATTTAAAAAGTATAAAACTAAAATAATGTTTTAAATTCAGCAGTATAAAGTCAGTGACAGTAGTGTGATTATGATGTATTTTTGAAAAATTTTCAAAATTACTGTATCACAGTGATACAGTAATTCAAAGTCAGATGTTAGGTTCAGTTTACTTTGATGTTTGGTCATAAGTTAAAAGGATATTTTTGATAGAAAATTTCTTGTCTGAGCATTAGGACAAGTACCTAATGCATATGGTGCTTAAAACCTAGATGATGGGTTGATAGGTGCAGAAAATCCATGGTACATGTATTCCTATGTAACAAACCTGCATGTTCAGCACATGTATCCCAGAATTTAAAGTTAAATAAATAATAAATCCAAACAAAGATGAGCAAAATTAAAAAAAGGAAAATTTTCTTTTCTGAATCATGATGCTCAGTTTAAAATGCCTTCCGTGAATTATGCAAAATTGGACTACCAAAATTGTATTCCTAAAGTCAATCCATGTTTTCTTTAATACTAACCACTTTTACCAATGAATTAAAAACTCATTAAAATGCTCTAGTTGAAAATTTTTTCAACAGAAAATTCTTAAGTTTTTTAATGGCATAATAGAAGCATTATAGGTGACATACTGATTTTTGGCAACAGCAATCATGTAATAAATGCAAATACTTGCAACGTTCATTTTAAATTATTTTCTTTGTAAAAACTTTGTATTGAAAAACAGTAACTTCTTTCATTGTTACAACTGTCGCCTTTATTTTATATGGGCAAGCTCAGAATGATTAATTTTTGAAAACACTAGGTAAATATTCCTCAGGAACCTACCATAAAAAAAGAATGGCAAATTAAACATGATTGCCTTTTTGTAAAAGAAAAATGCATAACATCCTTAAATTTTATAACTTTATGAAGTGCTTTGCTATGAGATAACCAATGAACGTGTAATAAGATTTATGATTATTCTCATCTCATTTCAAAGTATTACAAAGACTACTGTAATTCAAAGATTATGTTTTTATAATATTAACCACATTGAAGACCTTTTACATTTTTGTCTTAATTTGCTGCAGTAACTTGCTTATGAGTGAAGTGGATAGGTGGTGGTCTGTAGCTTTATTCTGGAATCTTCATTCAGACTCCATAGTGCTTCCATTTACACAGATTTCTATAAAACCCTATTTTGATTAAAAAGTTATTTATTATTGGGAATGTATCTTCTCTGGCACATCTTTCCTTTCTTGTCTCTGTTTGAAAAAACTTTTAACCACCTAAGAAGATGTCAACACTTAAGAGAGTAATGCAAGGCCTTCCTCTTACATAATAATGTAGCACAAATGTTCAATATGGCAGGAGAAGAAATTAAGTTTATTATGGATTAAGGTAGCTAGTAGAAGCTTCTTGGGGAAAGTGGGATTGTGTAAAGATAGGATTTAGATACGTTTATGGAAGTTGTAGGAGAATGACATAAGAAATGGCCTAGGTAAGAAAAGACAAGGTGAATTTTGGGAGATGTGAGAGAGACCAGACTGAAGAAAAGGATTCATGATGTGCAATAGGTGAATGAGTAGGTAGGTAAGTTCAGAAGTCCTTAAATTTGAGATTAAAGTAGTAAGACTTTCATCCTATGATAAACTGCTGATGGATCCAGACAAATTATGTAGAATGGCCAGAACACTGATCTATAGCTTCATAGACACATGTTGTAGGTGCCTTCTCCAAAATGGCAACCAGTTCAGGGAAAAGAAATCTTCCTTTTGGAGTAAAACATTAAGAAATGGACTCTGAAAGAAGTGAGGGAGTTGTATTTTCTCTCCACCTTTGGCAAAGACACAAAGTTGAATGGAAGTAATTAAGGGGATTAGCACAGTGTAATGTGGGTATCAGTAATAATAGACTGATGACTTAATAAAGGATTAAGATAGAGGCACAAGTTATTATTTAAGTAAATATTCTAGAAAAATACAATATGTATGGCTGGGTGTGGTGGCTCACGCCTGTAATCCCAGCACTTTGGGAAACTGAGGTGGGCAGATCACCTGAGGTGAGGAGTTCAATACCAGCCTGGCCAACATGGTGAAACCCTGTCTCTACTAATAATAGAAAAATTAGGTAAGCGTGGTGGTGGGCACCTGTAATCTCAGCTACTCGGGAGGGTGAGGCAGGAGAAACGCTTGAACCTGGGAGGCCCAGGTTGCAGTGAGCCAAGGTCGCACCATTGCATTCCAGCCTGGGCGACAGAGTGAGACTGTGTCTCAAAAAAAAAAAAAAAAAGAAAAAGAAAAGAAAGAAAAATACAATGTGTATATATACCCTAGGAGAGAATAAGTTGAGAATTCTACAGTAATTTAAGTGCTTCCTTATTCACTTTGGAGGTGTTACCTTGAATATCATCCAAAAAAGCCACTATTCTAGTTAAGGAACAAGGAGCCAAAAAATACTTGTAAGCTTATTGTTCTTTCTTCCTTTGTCTTTTTAAACAGACCAAAATGAAATCTTTATTTCACCTGTTTCCTATCCTAAGCTGTTCTCTATAGGAGTGCTCTCCAAAATATGGTATTTTTGACCCCCAAAGTGTACATCCACAAAAACACCATTTATAATTTATTTTTATCTTAGAAAAAGGAATGGAAGCTAGTTTACTAATTTTTAACAAAGATCGGCAAGAGTACAAGTATATAATTCATTATGTAATCATTTATGGGAGTATACACTAAATGTGGGAGGTGTAATTTTAAAAGTGTCCCAAAGTTGCCTGTGGGTGGGAGTTGTTAAATATTCAAATTATCAGGGCTTTCCCCTAGAAATTCTGATTCAGTAGGTCTAAATTAGGTCCTAGGAATCTGTTTTTTAAAAAGAGCTCCAAGTGTTTCTTATTTTCAGCCAACTTTAGGAAGTTGGAAATACGTCTTGACTTAGTCCTAAGTCCAGTTCTAAGTCCCATAGCACTGACTGATGCCTCACCTATCATTAGACAACTAGAAAGATGGATTGTCCCATGGCTGAGCAGCAGAACTAAGCTCACCAATGACTCAGGGACTAGTGTCCAACTTACCTTATTTCTTGTGCTTTGATTGGACCAAAAGATAGCTTACAGTAGTTGAATTTTCGGGGCAGTAACCTGTATGTCTAGAGTAATTTGGGAGCTTGCTACCTTGCTTACCTTGGAGGTTTCAGTTGATCTTTGTTTTTACCCATGAAGCTGTTGCGAAGAATCATTACAATGTTCTATGTATGTTAAATTCATACCTTTATATTTACCACATATTTAATGAATGCTTTAACATGCTGACATGTGGAAATGCAGTAATTAATTTCATGCCAAGGAAATTAAATGCCCTAAAGTATTTATTTAAACTGTTAAAATACTAGAAGAAATAATAGCTAATGTCTTTTGAGCGCTTCCGAGGTGCTAGGCATTGTTCCAAGCACTCTCCGTATACCATTACTTCACCCTCACAACAATCCTATGAAGTAGGTGTTTTAGTATCCATTTGACAGAGGAATTGACTGATAGAGCAGAGAGGTTAAGTAACTTGCCCATTGTTTGTAGGATTTTTGTTTGCTTGATTGCTTAATTTGGGACCAACCTTAAATACCTTTTAGAAGATACTTATTTTCATAACATTTGACTATTTACAAGTGATGTTTTTACTTGACTGAATGATTCTTTATTTTAAAGCTTGATTTCTTCTACTACTTTATTCTCTCATAAAACAAGTAAAACCTCTTTTGTCTATTTTAACCAGGAATGCAATGTGGCATATATAAATCACTATATAATCTCAGCAAATTATGAAAGAATATGAGAGTTTAATAAAAGCAAAGTGTTTATAGCCACTTTGAATATGTAGCCTTGATTCGTCTAATAAGTAACATTTGTGAAGATATGTTTTTTAAATTCTGAAGCTTTACTTTATAACTGCTACTAATATCTGAGAGATTTTAATATCTCAGAGATTTTATGAGCACAGAATTCTGGCAGTTGCTTGTGTTTTGATTGATGTACAATACTCCCTTTTTTTTTTTTTAACATTGCCAGTTTCTACATCTAGTTTTTTTCTTAACACTTTAAGCTCTATTTATGCATTTTTGAAAATACTTTTACTAGATATTCAGTTAATCTTTTTAAATTGTCAAATTCGATTCTCTGAACCATTTTAAAAAACAATACCTTGGCCGGACACGGTGGCTCAGCACTCTGGGAGGCCGAGGTGGGCGGATCACGAGGGCAAGAGATCGAGACTGTCCTGGCTAACATGGTGAAACCCTGTCTCTACTAAAAATACAAATAATAGCTGGGCATGGTGACACGAGCCTGTAGTCCCAGCTACTTGGGAGGCTGAGGCAGGAGTATCACTTGAACCCAGGAGGCAGAGAGGTTGCAGTGAGCCAAGATCACGCCACTGCACTCCAGCCTGGGCAACCAAGAGAGACTCCATCTCAAAAAAAAAAAACAATATTTAACAAAGTATGTAATTAATCAGAAAGCA